>NW_020696098.1:0-9740 GCF_002925995.2 Terrapene triunguis | reverse complement strand
CTTGCTGTACCCAAACAAAAAGTGAGAACTCAGTTTTTCTCCGACAACCTCCTTGTTTTTTTTCTTGAAAAAGGGCTGACCTGGCTTAGGGACCGGACTCCAGGAGTGGCTCATGGCTGTGAATCCTGAATGGAGGGAGGTGTGACAGTGTACCTCATAAGGCTTTATGGGGAGGGGGAGCTTATAAATGTATGTATGACATAACTGGAATATGTTTTGTGCTGCCTGTGCCATGTAACGTATCTCCGTAAAGGTTATGGTCTACTATATCTATTCATCCTATTTGTACACATATATCATTTTCTACTTGAGGTTAAGAATATGGACTGTATACTTGCTTGGTTTCTAAGTAAGCTTTGTGAGGCATTTGGTCAGTTTCTCTAGGAAGGAATTCGCAAGGTTAAGTATCTGATCAGGAAGCACTTGGGGAACAATGCATCTTGGAATGCTCCAATCCACATAAGAAGTCTTACTGGAGACATACAAGATACCATGTGGACAATGGCTTCGGCCTGTAAAGACTGTGAGTCATGCATGGACATGTGACTTGCCCAGGTGACTCCAGAACTCCATCTTGGAGCTGGACTTTGCATAGGAGTGAGGAGGGGGGTCTCTACCCACAGGAGAAAGTCTATTTAAACCCATGGGAGACCCCTCCATTTTGGTCTTGAGCTGGCTAAAGAAGGAGCCTCTCCACACCCACCTCCCCCAGGATACGTGAAGGAAACTGGAACAAAGGACAGTAACTACAGGGGGTGTGAGGGATTGCTGGACCCAGGCTAAAAGGAGATTAGCCTGTAAAAGGGAGCATTCTGGAACTGGTGAAGATCTTATCTGTATTTAGTTTGATTAGACATAGATTTGCGCATTTTATTTTATTTTGCTTGGTGACTTACTGTGTTCTGTCTGTTACTACTTTGAACCACTTAAATCCTACTGTCTGTATTTAATAAAATCACTTTTTACTTAGTAATTAACTCAGAGTATGTATTAATACCTGGGGGAGCAAACAACTGTGCATATCTCTCTATCAGTGTTATAGAGGGCGAACAATTTATGAGTTTACTCTGCATAAGCTTTATGCAGGGTAAAACTGATTTATTTGGGTTTAGATCCCATTGGGAGTTGGGTATCTGAGTGCTAAAGACAAGCATACTTCTGTGAGCTGTTTTCAGGTAAACCTGCAGTTTTGGGGCAAGTAATTCAGACCCTGGGTCTGTGTTGGAGCAGACGGGAGTGTCTGGCTCAGCAAGACAGGGTGCTGGAGTCCGGAGCTGGCAGGGAAAACAGGAATAGAAGTAGTCTTGGTACATTAGGTGGCAGCTCCCAAGGGGGTTTCTGTGATCCAACCCGTCACAGGAGGTGCCTCCCTTCTTCCCAGTTAGGCACCTAACTTCCTTTGAGGGGTGAGCTTTAGGCTATACCCTTCTCCTTGAGGCATTTCCCTGCTCATCATGCTGGCTTCTGTGAATCCATTTTTTAGGAACCTATTGATCCCCATGCATTGTATAAGGAGCTTGGGCACCTAACTCATGGCTGTGAATTCCACTTCGTGACAGGCACCTAAAAGTTAGGTGCTGCAACACACAGCCTAAGTCCCCCTTCTGAATCCTACCGTTTGTCTTTCTTCCTTTTGGGGTTGGTGGCTCACAAAAAGCCAAGTTGTTTTTGTGAAGAAGAATTCCCTCAAGTGAAAGATTTTGCTCAACAACGTGAAAAGCATGCTGAAAAACTTTTCTGCTTAAATCAATAAGCTTATTTCTCACAGTAACTTGTCTAGTGACTGTATCTCTAGGACATCAACTATAAATAAGGCTATGTTTTAGTCAGATTTTTTAGTAAAAGTCATGGACAGGTCATGGGCAGTAAACAAAAATTCACAGCCCGTGACCTGTCCATGACTTTTACTATATACCCCTAACTAAAACTTGGGCCAGGGGGCCACGGGTGTTCTGCGGCAGGGGGAGGGTGGGCATCATGGGTGCTGGGTGGGGGTGGGCGGCAGCGCACAGCCGAGGAACCCTGCTGGTGCAGTGGGGAGGAGGGGAGATGGTTGGCGGGGCTGGCAGGCTCCCTACCCAGCTCCCACTGGCATACCCCTGCAGCTCCTAGGGGGAGGGGTAGCCGGCACCACAGTTCCCATTGGCTGGGAACTACAGCCAATGGAAGCCGCAGTGGCAGTAGGCGTGGGCAGCATGCAGAGCCCCCTGGCCTCTCCACCTAGGAGGAGCTGCAGGGACATGCTGTTGGGAGCTGGGGAACTGCCCCCCTCCCCCAGGTAAGCGCCACCCCGCACCCCAACCCCTGTATGGGGAGATTTTGGCATACAAGTAAAGTGCCTGAAACCATTATTGCTAAAAGCAGTCATGTCAGCAGGCCATAATTTGGCCATGCAGAAGCCTCAGCTTAACCAAGGCAGGGGGGCAGGCGCTTTGGGTTCCACAGAAAGGGCAGCTTGACCATGCATCCTTCCTGATCAGAATTGTGTTGAAATTGCTGATACATGCATTTTAGGGGCCTCAAGGCATGCAAACTCGGGGGGGGGGGGGGGGGGGAGAAGAGAACTGGTTAATAGATGACCAGAAGGAAACCTCTTGCTTGACCTTCGAAACTGCTTGCTTAACAAGTTTTCTTTAAGTGACATGTCATTGTACTACTAATGTATAAATAAGGTGAAAAAGTCGGAGGTAGTGGTACTCTCCCTCTGGATGCATCTTGTGTTCCCCACCGGCAGATGGGCCGCCGTGCCACTTGAGAGCCACACTCAGCTTCAGTAATTATCGAGGGTTGGGGGTGTTTTACTAATCTGTTGCTGACGTGTGTAAGTGCTTGAGACGAAGTTTAGCTTTAAGTGAAAGCACTCGTGTTGTCCCATTTGTGACAGCCATTTATCGGTCAGATGGCCATGTCTCCCCTGATTTATTTCCTGACACCACCTTGCACAGAGTAAAAGTTACCAAGAGCTTTGGGTTGAAAGAACCCTAGGTAACACCCCGTGCCCCAGCCCTGAGCCTCCTCCCGCACACTCAAACTGCTGCTGCTGGTTGCCGAGGGGTTGCCCGGCTTGGGCAACCCTGAGTCAGCACTGGCTGCTGCAGAAGGCAAGGTCAAAGTCATGGAATCCGTGACTTCTGTGTCTATACTATAAATAGTTTGTGGCATATGATTTTCACAAAAGTAAAGCCTGAGTGCATTTTAACAGTTAATACAGGTAACTCTCCCTTTGACTCTAGCTCTACTCACCTGTCTGACTTGGAATTAAATTTATAGTGAAAACTATATTTGTGGATAGTAACAGCGTGTTATTTGGTAATTTAGCACTCATGGTTCTAGGCCCTGATTTAGCAGCCCATTCCTAATCATAGAATGATAGGACTGAAACGGACCTCAAGAGGTCATCTAGTCCAGTGCCCTGCACTCATTGCAGGACTAAGTATGATCTAGACCATCCCTGACAGGTGTTTATTGAACCTGCTCTTAAAAATCTCCAATGATGGAGATTCCACAACCTCCCTAGACAATTTATTCCAGCGCTTAACTACCCTGATATTTAGGGAGTTTTTCCTAATGTCCAACCTAAGTCACCCATGCTGCAATTTACAACCATTGTTTCTTGTCCTATCCTCAGAGGTTAAGGAGAACAATTTTTCTCCCCCCTCCTTGTGACAACCTTTTATGTGCTTGAAGACTATCCAGACTAAACAAACCAATATTTTTCAATCTTCCCTCATAGGTCTTGTTTTCTAGACCTTTAATCTTTTTTTTTTTTTTTTTTTGCTCCTCTGGATTTTCTCCAATTTGTCCACATCTTTCCTGAAATGTGGCACCCAGAACTAGACACAATACTCCACTTAAGGCCTAATCAGTGCAGAGTAGAGTGGAAGAACTACGTCTTGTGTCTTGCTTACAACATTCCTGCTAATACATCCCAGAACGATGGTTGCTTTTTTTTTTTTGCGCAACAGTGTCACACTGTTGACTCAGATTTATCTTATGATTCACTATGACCCCCAGATCTCTTTCTGAAGTACTCCTAAGCAGTCATTTCGTGTATGTGCGCAACTGATTGTTCCTTCATAAATGGAGTACTTGGCATTTATCCTTATTGAATTTCACCCCATTTTCTTCAGACCATTTCTCCAGTTTGTCCAGATCATTTTGAATTTTAATCTTATCCTCCAAAGCAGCTTGGTATCATCCACAAACTTTATAAAAGTGTACTCTCTCTATGCCATTATCTAAATCATTGATGAACATATTGATCAGAACTGGACCCAGAACTAAGCTTGACCCTCTTTGATGTGCCCTTCCAGCTTGACTGTGAACCACTGATAACTACTCTCTGGGAACGGATTTCCAACCAGTTATGCACCCACCTTATAGTAGCTCCATCTAGGTTGTAGTTCCCCAATTTGTTTAGAAGAAGGTCATGCAAGACAGTATCAAAAGCCTTACTAAAGTTATGATATACCACATCTACTGCTTCCCCCCAGCCACAATGCTTGTTACTCTTTCAAGAAAGCTATTAGGTTGGTTTGACATGATATATTCTTGGCAAATCCATGCTGACTGTTACTTACAGTAGAACCCCAGAGTTTCAAACAGCAGAGTTGCAAACTAACTAGTCAACCACATGCCTGATTGTGTACTTCTGGTTCCAAATGAGGTAGCAGCAGAGAAAAAAAAGCACATACAGTACTGTGTTAAATGTAAATTATTTAAAAAAAAAAAAAAAAGATTGACAAGGTAAGGAAACTGTTTCTGTACTTGTTTCATTTAAATTAAGATGGTCAAAAGCAGCATTTTTCTTCTGCATAGTAAAGTTTCAGAGCTGTAAAGTGAATGTGCAGTTGTAAACTTTTAAAAGAACAATCACAATGTTTTGTTTAGGGTTATGAACATTTTAGAGTTACGAACAACCTCCATTCCTGAGGTGTTCATAACTCAGAGGTTCTACTGTATCACCTTATCTTCTAGATGTTTGCAAATTGATTACTTAATTATTTGCTCAATTATCTTTCCAGGTACTGAAGTTAATCATGTGTTTAAGTGTTTTGATAAAAAGGGAATGATTTAAGCATGTGCTTAAATGCCTTGCTGAGTTGGGACCTTAGTATGCAGCCCATAGTAAGAGATAGTGTAGAGGGGCACCAGAAGGCATTATGGCTTCTGGAGCTCTCCAGTTGCATTGTGGACTAGAAGCGATTAATTTACTAAATCAATTTAAAGGTCAGTCACACAAGGGGTGTTTATTTAAATTCCTGCTTATAGCACTTCATGGGCATGCATGGGCAGGGAAGCATATAAGCTCTTAGTTAATTGACTATGTGGAAGATGAAGTGGATGGCGAGAAGAGACTTTATTAGCCAAAATAACTTAAAGTCAGTAAAGATTACACAAAACTCCAAGGGTGAAATCCTGGCCCCACTGAAGTCAATGGCAGTTTTGCTGTTGACTGCAGTAGAGCCAGGATTTCACTCCATGTGTATGCCAATGGGTTGAGAAGCATAGTGTCAGTTTAAATTTAAGAAATGGTATGATCACAACAACACAGAATTTATGATACAAGAGCAAACAATGGTGTGCCTCATCTGTGTCGTTTCAAGGCATATCGTAAACTATGGCGGAGACTACAAAATGTTTGTAAAATGGATTACCAACAGGGAAGAATTTGGCTGTTATTCTGTAATCTTCAGGAAATTTAGAAATCAGGGGCCAAATCCATTTCTGCTGTCAATTGCATTCTTCCGTGGACAAACAAATTTGCTGTGTAAGGTCCCTCGAAGAACTGCGCTGAGCTCAAATATTCTAAATTAAATGAAACCATCTGCTTTATATGGTATGAAAAAGCAGAGATTTAGTCGCATTAACACTACACTCAAAAATTGCTTGTAACTGACAATAGAAGCCTATGCAGTTTAATGAACAGTTTGTAATCTACTTCAGCAGAAGAACAAATCTTAATTGGAGAACTGAATGTGAGAACAGTTTAACTGAATTCAAGACATTTACCTTGGTGATGAACAACTTCATGTATATTTTCCATCACCAATAACCTTTTTATCATATCAGTATGAATCTAAATCTCAGAGGTAATCATAGGACTAAAATATTAAAGTGTTTGACCTTTTTCCTAGGAATAATGTAACCTGATAAGTAAAACTCTGTGCTGACTGCACAGGAAAAGTAATGCTAATAAATAAAATAAATAAAAGTAGCAGTGTAAGCATTGTCCCAAATTTGCATAGCTGTTGAAATACAGATTAAACCAATGAGCTATTTTTAAAAATCAGAGTAGAAACTAAAGAAGTGATCCAGAATGAATATATTATACATAGAATCTGATGTTACTGCAATACTGTTATGATGAACAGTTACAGTGCCATACGTGTTACGAACTACTGATGTAGATACACTCAGGATAAGACTCTCAAACCCAGACAACCCCACACTTGGACCTTTCATTTCATTTGTCTGTAAAAGAGCCATCCATGCATAGCTGAATCAATAAACATTAACACAGCAACATTCCAGTTTAACTGATATTTAGAGTGCAGGAGTTCGTACTTCAAGTTACTGATCTGAAAGGTCACCACAATGTTAATGATATTGCAATGCCAACTCTTAATCAATTACCATAACTTTATTATTCTGCAGACTAAACCGATACAATTCTTCATGGGGAGGACTCCTGTATTGAAGTGTAGTCATTTCTCCCCCCCTCCCCCATGCCTCCCTTTAAGTTTCAGAGTATAAAAGCTTGTGAATCCCCTCCCACATCAGAGCATGTCGCTGAAGTAACAATTCTTAATGTCTTCCTTTCATTGCTATTTTTAACTTTGTTGCATACTTTCTTGTTTGTCAGAGGTCAGAGCTGTATACCTACAGACAGCTGCCTTTTCAAGCAGAGACATGAAATCAGGCAACAGTGCTGAGCAGGGAATGGAAAGGAGCCTGGGCACATAAAATCCCATTTCTACTTCATAGGTCTGCAGTCAGGAAGTGGGGCTACCAAGCAGGGGACAGGGGGAGAGAGGAAGGCATCTCATATCAAGGTCAATAATATATCCTAATAAGGAAAGGTTTGGATGTCCCCTTCCTGCTCCTTCTCCCTCTTCACATATCAGGCTTCCCTCTGATCTGTATCTGAGACATTTATAAAGTCAGTAACTTGCTGTGGAGTGCCCCGCTCCATCAACCTTGGAATCCCTACAAAGTAATACAAGGTGCTTCTTCCTGGTGCCAGCCATGGTTTGTTTTTGTTATAAGACAGGTGTTTCTCCTCTGCTTTACATCAGGTTACTTTTTAGACAGACAGTCATATTCCAATGTATAAAAGCTTTTAAAAGGTACTAAAAGGTTCTCCCAGATTCCACCAAATGATTTGATTTAAGGGAAAGCTGCAAGCAGGTGTTTTGCATAAAAATTCAGTAGCCTCTTTGATTGTTTTTAGACACTGCCTGGAAGAAAGTGGTCCATTATCATGCAAATAGGTATAGCTCCTATTTCCAGAGTAATTGTTCTATAGCATAACAAAATACCACCAAACAGCAACAATATTTATATGACAAGTACAATTGATACAGTGCAGCAAGATATTGACTACCACACCACTATAACAGTCCATTGTGACCAGCACTACAGGCACCCCTAATAGGGCTAACACAAGTCTTAATTTTCTCATTAACCATGCTAAAGCTAAAATCAAGCTGTAGAGGTTCTACAGGCAGTGGAGAGGCTGGATGTGGAGTTCATGCAGCATGTTTGCATCCCTTGCACTGAACAGCTCCCTGTGTGGCTGCACACAGGGGATGGGACATAAGTAGGTGAAAGGCTTGCCATTGACAGGTCAAGGGATATGTAGCTGGCAGAACTTCCTATTGTCCACTGCATGGAGATGGAAAGCAAAAATTCTGCAAAGCTCTACTCCAGTCTCTCTCCCTGACATATTTGCCCAGTGTCTAGGCTGGCTATTCGAGTAAACTGCTGGGTGGAAGAGTTTAGCGTAATAGAAGCCAACAGTAATTATGCATGTTTATTTTTTCCAGAAGAGATTCTATAGCTTATGGCAGCCTTGGTTAAAGTGTAAAGAAAAAAACCTCCACTCCCCACCCCGCCCCACAAACCCCACCCGCCCAGGTCAGATGTTACAAGTACAACTAGATAGGCCACAGAGACCAGCAGCTATGCAAGTTATAAATGTACTGGGTTTTTGGTGTATCATTAGGGTCAAAAGGCATTTATGAAAGCTGTATTAAAGTCAACTTTGTACAGTAATTATTGCTGGTTGTATCTCCTTGAAACATAAAATGCTTCCTAAAACTAATGAGGTTCTGATACCCACCAATAAAGACAAGGAAATAAAGTTCCTATTCCATCCTTCTCTGGTGCCATAGTTCTGGATTATTGCAGGTGTTTAATATATAAGCAATGTTACATACAGTGCTGTCCTCCAGACACGACAGCTAAATGTTCTTTTTGCAAAAGATCTGGAACAAGACACAGTGCAAGACCCTAGGCTAGTGGTAAGTAGCATACTAGAGTCAATGATGCTATGCGGATAAACACCATGGAAGGATCTGACCCACAATCTCTGCTCAAGATGGGAAAAGCCTATTGTAATTGGAGTAAAATTACTTGAGGGCTCATATGCAAATTACAAAAGCAAAAACTGTAATCCACTGAAATCCAGTAGTTGTTCATGATTCTGCAATTCATAGAACCTGCTCCCGTGAAGTGCTGATTCCCTACCACTCTTAATAGCTTCATTTGTTGATTATCAATGTTTACTGATCATAGAAAGGAGGAGTGAATTGGCATTTAGCAATAAATTAAAAAGCATACTGTAGCAGGGTGAGACTCACTGGCACAGCACCTCCTGCTGGTCATCCAGGGAATTGGCTCTTTTCCAGCATACAGAGCAACCCCTGCAGGCTGGTGTCTCACCTGCCGCTGGCCCCATGTCCGTCCCAGACCCTGATGCCCTTCACCTTGGGGTTCTGCCCCCAGCAGTACCCCCTTACTCTAAACCCACCTTGCCTCAGTGGCTACTGCCAGTCATCATCTAGCCCCCGCTCACTGAGGCAAACTGCAGTCTGTAATAGCCACTCATCATTGGCAAGGGGTTAGGACCTGCTGCCTTTGCCTATCCCTGGCTGTATCTCTGCAGCCCCAGTACCTCTGTAGGCCTTCACCAGCGCCTGTAGCCTGGGGGTTTACCAGGCTAGAGCTCCCTAGCTCCCCTTTGCCCTTTCCCCAACACTGCTCTACTTCAGGTACCTTCCTCTCAGGCAGCTAGCCCTTCCCACTCTAGGGCTAGAGTGAGACTCCTCCAGCTTCTGGCCCCCAGCCCTCTTATAAGGGCCAGCTGGGCCCTGATTGAGCTGGCCACAGCTGTGGCTGCTTTCCCAATCAGCCTAGCTTGGCTGCTTTTAACCCCTGCCTATCGGAGTGGGGCAGCTGCCCCACTACACATACAAAGAAAAGATTTAAGAAAAACCAATATATACAAGAAAGCATCTTAGAACATATCATCAGTGAAGCAGTGGAGGATGGGTAAATACTGCACACATTCTTATCTATGGTGTAGCTTGGAAGAGGAAAGGCTCAGAGGCCATTTGTAGTAATTAATGTCACTGATTATTCCATAGTATATTTTTCTTATTCAGGTTCACCCAGATAAAGAACTGAAGAATTATTCATCTGCTCTGTCTTGTACATCCACATGACCAGCAGATTAG
>NW_020696097.1:0-24303 GCF_002925995.2 Terrapene triunguis | reverse complement strand
TAAACGAGTCAATGGTTTTATAATGGGGTAACTAAAAAATAACAAAACAATACAAAACGAACAAAACAAAAAGAAAAACCAGGCCCATAGGCTTTATCCTTCATTTCAATCTGTCTATGCCACTGACAGAGAACTACAGCCCAGCCCGGGAAGAACAGGTGATTTTGGCCTTAGGGTCTTTTGCGGTTGAGGTCTCACCAGAGTGCTCAGCCTCAGACTCAGACTCAGACTCAGTCTCAGACATGTTGCAGACTTCTAGTGTTCCAGCAACACTTGGCTTGACTTTCTTGGCTTTCTTTTGTTTTCTCTGCTTGATTTACCTGAGTCTTTACTCAGGAATTGGCCTGCCTAGCTGAGTGGCTTTTGGGCCCCCACTGCACACTTTGCTCCCTGTGCACCCCCAGCACTGACCTCCCACAGCACCCAGGCCTGAGAGCTTGCACCCAGGGGCGCCAGGTTATATGGGCTCATGGTGCCTGAGCACCAGGAATATTCAAGGCTGGGGGCTGTGCTCTACCAATATCTGGAGCTGGATTTCTTTCCTGGCCCTGCCTGGAGCGGTCACCAGCCCCTGCCGCCACCCCCCTGCCCTGGAGCGTCCCGCCCCCCGCCCAGTAGCGTAGCTGGCGGGGAGTGGCCGCTCCCTTCTGTGCACATTTTCCAAAAGCGGCGCCTTTCCAGTTTTCAGGCAGCCAGCACTCGGCTCCGGACTCGGAGTATAGAGCCGGGTTTTGCATGTGGCCGCCGGCTGGCTCTGGGCTCTGCACTGCCCCCCTTGCATCCCCAGCCCTGCTCGCTAGCTCCGGGGCTGCAGTCAGCATAGGCTGGTTGCCCGGCTCCCTGGGATGAGGAGGAGGAGGCTCCCAAGCCGGGGTGGGCTCTGCCGGGAGGGGAAGGAGTGGCAGCACAGACCCCCCAGCGCAGCGGGGGGCTGAGGAGCAGCAGCCCCGTTGGTCCCCTCCCAGCTGGTGCCGGTGGAGAAGGAAGGAAAAGGGGGGGGATGTTTTTTTCTCATGGTCTCTCTTCAGCGGAGGGGGCTGAGGGAGCGGCAGGACCAGGAGGCAAAGGAGCGACTTTGGGTTATTGCCCCCCCCCCCCAGTGCTGCGCCCGGGGCTGTGAAACTGTGCTTAGTGCAGCTTGTGAAGGAAGGAGGGGCAAATGTGCTTTAAGGTGCCAGTTCTGTCTCCTGCGTCTCACTGCTGACTAGCTGCAGCCCCAGTGCTCAGAATTAAGCAGTGTTCTCAGGGACTGTACAGTACTCTATACTAGTTTTCAATTGCCTGCTAAATGCTTCAGCCATGCCACCTTTTCACTTAGCTATCTCCTGAATAGTGGTGCCTGGGAATGGGGGGGGGGGAGTGTAGCAGATGCCAATTTGAGGTGAATAGTCTCTTGCCCAGATTCTACTGGGTTTATGGTGCTTTGTGCTATGGACTGGAGTAAAGTGGCTGGTGAATAACCAGGAATCTGGTTAATAATTGTTCTCTAAATTCAGCTTTCTTCTTTCTGTCGCTGTGAATTATCACTAATTCAAAATAGTAGTGTGCAAGTTGACTGGAGAATGGTAATAGCAGAATCTCTTGTTAGAACATTGTAAACCCTACTACCTGATTAGTAATTTGATATGTCGGGTGGCGCCTTTTTTTATGTGTTCGCTCCCCCTGATGTTAGAACCTGGCTATGCCACTGGGGAGGGGGGCTTCCTAGACCTGAGCAGCTGGGGCTTGGGTGAATTTTGTGACACCCTGCCCCCCCCACAGCCACCACCCTGCAGTCCCCACTCCTGCCCCATGCTGGGCAAGGGGCAGCCCCATCCCCAGTGAGGCTATGGTGAGGGGCAGCAGCAGGTGAGGCCACACGTGATGGCAACCCCCCCCCCCGGTACCCACCATAGGGGAGGCGAGTGGGCTTTCTGGACCTGAGGCCTGGTCCACACTATCCCCCCACTTCGGACTAAGGTACGCAAATTCAGCTACGTTAATAACGTAGCTGAATTCAAAGTACCATAGTCCGAACTTACCGCGGGTCCAGACGCTGCAGGCAGGCTCCCCCGTCGATGCCGCGTACTCCTCTCGCTGAGATGGAGTACTGGCGTCGACGGCGAGCACTTCCGGGATTGATCCGGGATCAATTTATCGCATCTAGTCAAGACGCGATAAATCGATCCCAGAACATCGATTGCCTGCCGTCGGACCCGGAGGTAAGTGTAGACGTACCCTGAGAGAGGCCCTAGGAGCATATGCAGTGACCGTGGTGCAGAGTGAGTGTGCTGCGGGGGAAGAGGAGGGGTCCCTCCCCTGGAGCTTGCTGCTGCCAGTGGGGGGGGGAGTCCTCTCTGGCCCTAGCCCTGGGGCAGCCTGTCTGCACCCCAAGTTCCTCATCCCCAGCCCTGCTCCATCCCAGAGCCTGCACCCCCAGCACCCCAATCCTGAGCCCCAGCCCTGAGCACCCTCCTGCACTGTGAACCCCTCATCCCCAGCCCCACGCCAGAGCCCTCACCTGAGGGGGAAAAACACACAACTTAAAGTTGATGGTCAGTTTGGAGTATCATTGTGTTTAGCACAATACTTGATTATTTTACACCCTTTAAAGCATATAACTAGTCGTATACAGGTGTTACAAAGTGGGAATGTTCTTAATGTTTTCTCTGAATACTGTGTGGGTGCCTCAGTTTCCCCTATGCATTTCTTAAGGATCTAGATGGTGGGATAAGGGGGTGGGATTGTTGTGGAGCCCTAGAGGGCCAGTGTGATGGTGTCTGCACAGAGAATGGCCGAAACCCTGTCTCCGGACAACTAATGGCCTGGGCCGCTCTACTGCAAGGTGCCAACTGAAAGTGCTGGAGAACAAAGAGATCAGGTGGCCTCCTAATGCCTGGAAAAGAGACAAAGGCCAGAGGAGGGAGTGTTAGTGCCTGTGTGGACTTCTGGGAAGCGCATGGGGTGGAAGGGGATGCTGGGATGCTCTGGAACCACTCCTTCAAAGCCAGTCAGGACTCTGGGGGAGCCTCCTCTCTCTGAGCACACTGTCTCCAGGGCAAGAAGCTTACACCTTCCTGGCTCTGACCTCGGAGCATTCAGCATGCCCTTCCACACCGTGCGCTTCCTGCAGCGAGTCCGCCCAGGCGGAGTCCTGGGGCAGCCAGAGGTCCCTGCACACCAACTCTGCAGTCAGACGTGACTCTCAGCCAGCTGGGAAAACAGAAGGTTTATTAGATGACAGGAACACAGTCTAAACCAGAACTTATAGGTACAGAAAACAGGACCCCTCAGTCAGGTCCATCTTGCGGGGGGTGGGAGCCCAGACCCAAGTTCTGGGCCTCTCCCCATTTCCCGAGCCAGCTCCAAACTGACACTCCCTCCTCTGGCCTTTGTGTCTCTTCCGGACAAGGAGGCCACCTGATCTCTTTGTCCCCAACACCTTCAGTTGGCACCTTGCAGGGGAAACTAAGGCACCCACACAGTATTCAGAGAAAACATTAAGAACATTCCCACTTCATCACAACAGGTGCAACAAATATAATACTGTATATTGAAGCAAGCAAGTGCTGCTTCTGACTTTCCACTTTTAATTGACCCTTGTAATCTTGTGGCGCCGATGCGTTGTAGCTTCATTTTATCCCAGCAACAAATTCTTGATTTGTAGGACCACTAATAATCAACAATGGATTTTTCTGATAGTGATATTGTGCAATAAAGAGAAACATTGCACTTAAATGCTTACGACTTCCAGTCCATGTTTACACTATTTAATAGAATATATATATTGGCTTACAGAGCGGGAGCAGGGTGGGGGCACCACCATGTTGGGCACCACCAAAAATTATACAAACCTGCCGCCTATGCTTCCACCAGCCCCTGTTCAGTGACTTGTCTGTCACACGAGGGACTTCAGCACTTTATGAACTTAGCCCTTCCCTGTGTGGTGAGTGATAACTACTACAGCATCATTGCCCCCAGTTTGTGGATGGGGAGAGAGGCACAAAGAGAGCCCAGTGATTTGCCATGGAAGCAGAAAATACAGGGATAGAACCAGTGATGAGCTGCCAAAATATTAACAACAGGTTCCGTCCTCCTCACCCCACGAGGGGGTCGTGCCCCGCCCCGGACTCCTGCCCCATCCAATCCCCCATGTTCCTTGAGCTCCCCCTGGGACCCCTGCCCCATCCATCCCCCTTCCCTTTCCCCTGACTGCCCCCTGCCACCCCATCCAACCCCTCCTCGCATTCCTGATGGCCCCCCCGGACCCCTGCCCACCCCTGCTCTCTTCCAACACCCCCTCCCTGCTCCCTTACTGCGCTGCCTGGAGCCGCTCATCCCGGACCCAAGCCGGGCCAGTCCGGGACCGGGGCCGGCGCTCGGCCGGGACCGGGGCCGCGGGGGCTGAGCCGGGGCTGGAGCTGCTCGGCCGAGACCAGCGCGGCGCCACGGGGCCCGAGCCGGGACCGGGCTGCGGTGCTCAGCGGGGGCCAGGCCAAGGCCAGGGGGCCGGGCCGGAGGGAGCTGCTGGGCTGCCCCTCCCTGGAGCCCTCCTTGCGCCCTCCTCCCCCCCCGCCCCAGCTTATCTGCCTGCTGCTTGTTTCAGACTTCCCGCGAACATCTGATTCGCGGGAAGCAGGGGAGGGGGAGGAGAAGGGGGCGGAGCGTTCAGGGGAGGAGGGGGAAGTGAGCTGGGGCCCGGGACAGAGTAGACAGCTGCCCAAGCTTTTGTTAAATTTAAAAGCCCTTTTAGAACCGGTTGTCCCGGAACAACCGGTTCTAAAAGGGCTTCTAAATTTAACAACCGGTTCCTGTTGTTACTGGTTGTCCTCACCACTGGATAGAACCCAGAAGTCCTGGCTCCCAGCCCCCTGCACTAACCCACTAGACCCCACTCCTTTCCCAGAGCGGAGCATAGAACCCAGGAGTCCTGCTCTAAGCACAGGGGATAACAATGACCTAATCCCTGTATTGTCTTTGCTTTTAGAAGTCACTGGGCTATTTACAACATTTCTGGGAACTATTTTGATTAGTCTCCTCCCCTGGGGGAACCAAGGCTCTGAGGCCTGCAAAGTTTTCCCTGTGCTGCAGTACAGCCATAAGAATGGCCATACTGGGTCAGACCAAAGGTCTATCTAGCCCAGTATCCTGTCTACCAACAGTGGCCAATGCCAAGTGCCCCAGAGGGAGTGAACCTAACAGGTAATGATCAAGTGATCTCTCTCCTGCCATCCATCTCCACCCTCTGACAAACAGAGGCTAGGGACACCATTCCTTACCCATCCTGGCTAATAGCCATTAATGGACTTAACCACCATGAATTTATCCAGTTCTCTTTTAAACGCTGTTATAGTCCTAGCCTTCACAACCTCAGTCAAGGAGTTCCACAGGTTGACTGTGTGCTGTGTGAAGAAGAACTTCATTTTATTTGTTTTAAACCTGCTGCCTATTAATTTCATTTGGTGACCCCTAGTTCTTGTATTATGGGAATAAGTAACTTTTCCTTATCTACTTTCTCCACATCACTCACGATTTTATATACCTCTATCATATCCCCTCTTAGTCTCCTCTTTTCCAAGCTGAAAATTCCTAGCCTCTTTAATCTCTCCTCACATGGGACCCGTTCCAAACCCCTAATCATTTTAGTTGCCCTTCTCTGAACCTTTTCTAATGCCAGTATATCTTTTTTGAGATGAGGAGACCACATCTGTACGCAGTATTCGAGATGTGGGCGTACCATCAATTTATATAAGGGCAATAATATATTCTCTATCCCCTTTTTAATGATTCCTAACATCCTGTTTGCATTTTTGACTGCCTGGACGTCTTCAGAGAACTATCCACGATGACTCCAATATCTTTTTCCTGATTCGTTGTAGCTAAATTAGCCCCCTTCATATTGTATGTATAGTTGGAGTTATTTTTTCCAGTGTGCATTACTTTACATTTATCCACATTAAATTTCATTTGCCATTTTGTTGCCCAATCACTTAGTTTTGTGAGATCTTTTTGAAGTTCTTCACGGTCTGCTTTGGTCTTAACTATCTTGAGCAGTTTAGTATCATCTGCAAACTTTGCCACCTCACTTTTTACCCCTTTCTCCAGATCATTTTATGAATAAGTTGAATAGGATTGGTCCTAGGACTGACCCTTGGGGAACACCACTAGTTACCCCTTTCCATTCTGAGAATTTACCATTTATTCCTACCCTTTGTTCCCTGTCTTTTAACCAGTTCTCAATCAATGAAAGGACCTTCCCTTTTATCCCATGACAACTTAATTTACGTAAGAGCCTTGTCAAAGGCTTTCTGGAAATCTATGTCCACTGGATCCCCCTTGTTCACATGTTTGTTGACCTCTTCAAAGAACTCAAATAGATTAGTAAGACACAATTTCCCTTTACAGAAACCATGTTGACTTTTGCCCAACAATTTATGTTCTTCTATGTGTCTGACAATTTTATTCTTTACTATTGTTTCAACTAATTTGCCTGGTACTGTAATTGTAATAGACTGTAATTGCCGGGATCACCTCTAGAACCCTTTTTAAATATTGGCCTTACATTAGCTATCTTCCAGTCATTGGGTACAGAAGCCAATTTAAAGGACAGGTTACAAACCCTAGTTAATAGTTCCAAAACTTCACATTTGAGTTCTTTCAGAACTCTTGGGTGAATGCCATCTGATCCCGGTGACTTGTTAATGTTAAGTTTATCAATTAATTCCAAAACCTCCTCTAGTGACACTTCAATCTGTGACAGCTCCTCGGATTTGTCACCTACAAAAGCTGGCTCAGGTTTGGGAATCTCCCTAACATCCTCAGCCGTGAAGACCGAAAGGACAGTTACCTGTTCCGTAACTGGCGTTCTTCAAGATGTGTTGCTCCTGTCTATTCCACAGTAGGTGTGCGTGCTTGCCACGTGCACCGGTGCCGGAAGTTTTTCCCTTAGCAGCATCTGTAGTGGGGGAGCATCGCTGCGACCCCTGGAGTGGCGCTAATATATCGCGCTATAAAGGGGGCTGCGTGCTCCCCCCACCCTCGGTTCCTTCTTGCCAGACAACTCCGACAGAGGGGAAGGAGTGTGGGATGTGGAATAGACAGGAGCAACACATCTCGAAGAACGCCAGTTACGGAACAGATAACTGTTCTTTCTTCTTCGAGTGATTGCTCCTGTGTATTCCATAGTAGGTGACTCCAAGCTATACCTGACAGAGGTGGATAGGAGTTCTAAATGATAAAGGTTACGGGTTACCCGGGCAGCGTACCTGGGACACAGGCGGTTCTGGGCGGTGGCGAACAGGTCCACCTGGGGAGTGCCCCACTGAAGGAAAATCCATTCTGCCACCTCCCTGTGCAGGGACCACTCATGTTGATGTGAGAACACCCTGCTCAGGCAATCTGTGAGCGTGTTGCTCTCGCCGGGTAGGTGGAACGCTCGGAGGAGGATGTCGTGGGCTATACAGAACTCCCACAGGAGCTGGGCTTCCTGGCATAAGGCCCTGGAGCGCGTGCCCCCTTGCCTGTTGATGTGATACATTGCGGTGGCATTGTCTGTGAGAACTCTGACCACCTTCCCTTGCAAGTGCTGGTGAAAGGCCAGGCAAGCCAGGTGCACAGCCCTGAGTTTCCTGACATTTATGTGCAGGGTCAGTTCCTCGGGTGACCACATACCCTGGGTCCTGATGTCCCCCACGTGGGCTCCCCAGCCCAGGTCCGAGGCATCCGACACTAGATCTAGTGAGGGAGAGGGGTCTCAGAAGGGGATACCCCGGAGCATGTTGCTCGGGAGGGACCACCAATGGAGGTCTGCAACAACCGTTGGCGGTACCGTGACAACCTTGTCCAGGCCGTCCCTGGCCTGGGAATAGCGGGAGGCCAACCAGAGTTGGAGGGGCCTCATCTGGAGCCTGGCATGTCGCACCACTGTGGTGCATGCTGCCATGTGGCCGAGGATTTGAAGGCATATCCGAGCCGTGGTTACCGGGAAGGCCGTGACCGAGGCGACGAGGCCTTTGAGCGCCTCGAACCTGTCCCTGGGAAGGGAGGCCGTGGCTGCCTGGGAATCCAGCAGCGCTCCTATGAATTCTATGCGCTGGACAGGAACTAATGTGGATTTCTCCTCATTTACCATTAGGCTCAGAGCGGAGCAGGTGCGTAGCAAGAGGGATACTTGCTGCTGCACCTGGGACTGGGACTTACCCTTGAGCAGCCAATCGTCCAGGTAGGGAAAGACCTGCAGCCCTCTCCTCCTGAGGTGGGCCGCTACCACCGCCATACATTTGCTGAAGACCCTGGGGGCCGTCGAGAGGCCAAAGGGGAGGACCCTAAACTGGTAGTGGTCCTGACCCACCAGGAAACAGAGGAAGCGCCTGTGACTTTCGAAAATGTGGGTGTGGAAGTAGGCATCCTGGAGGTCCAGCGCTGCAAACCAATCCCCTGGGTCTAGGGAGGGAATAATAGAGGCTACAGACACCATGCGGAATTTGCAGCGTACCAAGAACTGGTTGAGCTTCCGCAGATTGAGGATGGGCCGAAGCCCACCCTTTGTCTTCAGGATGAGGAAATACCTGGAATAAAACCCCTTGCCCCGGAATTCCCAAGGTACCCTCTCCACGGCTCCCAGGGAGAGGAAGCGCTGTACCTCCTGACCTAGGAGGAGCGCATGTTCCGGGTCCTCCACCGACTCCCTGGCCGGAGGGCAATTGGGAGGGGGCGAAACAAACTGCAACCTGTACCCCAGGGGTATAGTGTTGAGGATCCAGTGGTCCGTAGTGATATGGGACCATTGCAAACGGAAGGCAGGTAAACGATTTGCAAACCTGAACTTTATTAACTGGGGGGGGGGGTTAACCTGGCAACAGGCCCGATGACCCCCCGCAAGCAGTCAAAAACGCCACTTCCCTTGCCTTCTGGCCTTAGAGGGCCCCGGATGAGGGGCCGAATGGGATTGGCGTTGTGACCGGCGCCTCTGCTCCCGCTGCTTCTTAGGCGGGGGCTCATATCTACCCCGAGCCTGTGGAGCGGAGCTGTGAAGCCTGGGCTTGTCCTTGGCTGGCGGGACGTACAGGCACAGCATCTGCAGGGTAGTACGGGAGTCTTTCATCCCATGCAGACGCATATCTGTTTGATCTGCAAACAGGGCCCGACCATCGAACGGCAGGTCCTGCATGATCGACTGGGACTCAGCCGATAGGCCAGAGAGCGAAAGTCAGGATGCCCTTCTCATGGAAATCGCCGTGGCCATCGAACGAGCAGCCGTGTCCGCCGCATCGGAGGCCGTCTGGAGCACCGCTTTAGCCACCGATGCACCCTCATCCACAAGGGCCCGGCACTCCTTCCTGCCCTTCTCGTTGAGGGAGGGCTCAAACTTGGGAAGGGAACCCCACAGGTTAAAATCATATCTGCTCAAGAGTGCCTGGTGGTTGGCCACTCTGAGCTGAAAGCTCGCAGACGAATAAACTTTTCTCCCAAAGGAATCCAGCCTGCGAGCGTCTTTGTCCTTAGGGGTAGGAGCGGGTTGGCCATGTCTCTCTTGGTGGATCACCGACTCCACCACTAGAGAGTTCGAAGTTGGGTGGGAGTATAAGTACTCGTGCCCCTTTGTGGGCACAAAGTACTTCCGTTCGGCCTTTTTGGAGATTGGACAGAGAGATGCCGGGGTTTGCCAGAGGCCAGTAGTAATATTGGCCACCCCCTGATGGAGCGGGAGGGCCACAAGCCCCGCCGTCGAGGACATTAAACAATGTGTCCGATGGCTCCTCCATCTCCTCAGCCTGGAGCTGGAGGTTTGATGCCACCCTCCTGAGTAGCTCCTAGTGGGCCTTGAAATCCTCCTGAGAGACCGGAGGTGGTGGTGCCACGGAGTCGTCCGGCGCCGAGGAGGTCGGTGCCGCAGTGTCGTCTGCACCCGGCTGTACTGAAAGCTCGATGTCCTGACCCGGGGCCCGAGTCGGTGCCGGAGGGTCGGTGCCCACTGCCTCCTTGTGGTGCCGAGGTGGCGACGTCGGCTGGGCCTGGGACGCTCCCGCCACGGAGCGGGGTCCTGGCGGTGCCGGTGCCTGGGGCCACGGTGCCCACTGGCACCACTGTCCCTGCCAGGGAACGGCCTGGCCCTGGTAAGCGAGGTGGCCTGGAAGGGCCGGCTGGTCCTGCGGCACTGAGCGGCTCGATGAGGGGCAGCTGAGTGCCGAAGCCGAAGTCCGGGATGAGTGGACAGTGCCGTACGAACGGCTGGAGCAGTCCCATACATGATGTCTCCGGCCCCTGGAGGAGGACAGGTAGGAGTCGGGGGTGCTGTCCCCGTGGTGCCTCCAGCGCCCAAGACTACGACACCTTGGTGCTTGGGATTCCGGTGATAAGCTCCGGGCATAGCACCCTCCACGGCGGCTGCCGGAGCAGGAATGGCGGTGCTGACGATGACAAGACCTGTCCCTGAGGTCAAGGCTCAGAGAGGAGCGGCGCCGTCTTAGTGCCTCCCCTACGGTCTCCCGGAGTGGAGGTGGAAAGCTGGCTTGCAAACGATCCTGCTTGCGGCGTGGAGGCGTGCCGAGGTCCGCGGCTCAGCCCTTCAACTCAGGACAGTATCTTGACCTCGGAGACATCTGGAGAGGGTTGATGGGCACTGAGCGATGGCTTCCCACGGGATCGGGGGCCTGACTGGAGCGGTGCTCCCGGTACCGGAAGCATCATGATGTCGCACGCGGCCTGAGCTGCCTCCGGCGTCAAAGGCATTCTCACCTCTAGCGAGGCATGCGTGGACGGCACCGGACTACTCCGCTCTACCCGAGTCGGAGGTCTCGGTCCTGATGGGGATCGTGGGCTGCCCAGCGCGGGTCTAGCCTCACGCCGTTCTTTCTCCCGGCGCCGCTGAGTCTTCCCTTGCTTCTTAGAAGGGGAGCGGTGCTGGCTCATCGACGGGGCCTTGCTGCACACCGACGACGCAGTACTGGGTGCTGAATCAGGACGGTGCACCGGGGGCACTTTGCTGCATGCCGAGGATGAGGTGCCCAGCGTGGGGTCGACTCGACGTGCCGGTGCCAGGGTCAACGCCGACTCCATTAGGAGAGCTCGGAGTTGGATCTCAGGCTCCTTCTTTGTTCAGGGCTTGAAGGAGTGGCAAATTTTACACTTCTCACTAATGTGAGCCTCACTCAGACAGCGAAGACACTGAGTGTGTGGATCGCTTCTGGGCATAGAATTGCGACAAGAGTCGCACGACTTGAAGCCTGGGCCATGGGGCATGCCCCGAGCCCAGCTCTAACAGAGAAAAGTTCAACAAGTAACTTCAGGGAAAGCTGGATACCACTAAGGCTAGAAATGCTGCAGCAAAGCTGGAGCACAAGTTCCGACTACCTTCACTGGCGGCAAGAAGGAACTGAGGGTGGGGGGAGCACGCAGCCCCCTTTATAGCGCGATATGTCGGCGCCACTCCAGGGGTCGCAGCGGTGCTCCCCCACTACGGATGCTGCTAAGGGAAAAACTTCCGGCACCGGTGCAAGTGGCGAGCATGCACACCTACTGTGGAATACACAGGAGCAATCACTCGAAGAAGAAGCAAAGAATCCATCCTATAAAAGAGGCCTCCCAGCCAAGCAGCGGCACAAGCAGCGAGCAGCGGCACCCAGGAGCCGGCAAACAGGGCTGCTAACAGGAGAGTTTAAGTGGGAGTTTACAGGGGGAGGTGGAAGGGGAGGCAGGAGGGCGCGGTGCCCCGTGTGCTCTGTGTCCCCAGGAGCAGCAGGCAGAGACCACAGCAGCCATGAGCCAAGCAGCGGGGGACACAATGCAGATGATTGCATGTTGCAGCTGTGGTATGTACATGGTTCTCGCTGGGGAGCCTGAACAAAGGTATGTTTGTATGAAATGCCGCCTAATAGACCTGCTAGAAGAAAAGATTAGAGGGTTGCAGATGCAGGTAGATACCCTGGTAGAGTTTAGAAGGGGATTCGAGCAGCTAATGGAGCAGAAGCAGGGTGTGGCAGAAGGGGAATGCTCAGGGGTGCAGGTGGAAGCATGGGCTATGGTCTGTGAGGGGGGAATGTCAGGGGCAGAACAAGAGCAGTGGAAGCATGTGACTGTGAGGAGCAGGCCAAGGAAAAGGAGGGCTAGTGAGGGGGAAATAGAACTCAGGAACAGGTTTGAGTGTTTGGATAACGAGGAGGGGAGGCAGCAGGTGGTAACTGATGGTGGGAGGCAGAGGAAGAAGAGAAGAGCGGCTAGTCCAATAGAGAGAGGGGAGGAGTTGATGGAGACAGCATCAATACCGGGCCCCAGTAGGATAGAGGATGGCACTAGGGGGACTATAAGGGAAAATAGAAAGACACAGGAGTTACGACTACAGGGAACAGGGGATAGATTTGTAGATCGCACTGTCACCAGGCAAAGGCAGGTTTATGTGATTGGAGACTCCTTGCTGAGGAGGTTGGACAGGCCTGTGACCAGAGCGGACCCAGAAAACAGAAGGGTATGCTGTCTGCCGGGCGCTAAGATACGGGATGTGGACCTGCGGTTGAAAAGGATCCTAAAAGGAGCGGGTAAGAACCCCTTGATCATCCTTCACGTAGGAACGAATGACACGGCTAGGTTCTCGCTAGAGAGAATTAAGGGAGATTATGCCAGGCTGGGGAAGACGCTTAAGGAAGTTGAGGCTCAGATTATCTTCAGTGGGATTCTGCCTGTTCCTAGAGAAGGACAGCAAAGGGCTGACAGAATTGTGAGAATAAATAGCTGGCTAAGGGAGTGGTGCTATAAGGAGGGCTTTGGGATGTATGGCCACTGGGAGGCTTTCGGGGACAAACAGCTGTTCTCACGGGATGGACTTCACCTGAGTAGGGAAGGAAATAGACTTCTGGGAGGGAGGCTGGCTCATCTCATCAAAAGGGCTTTAAACTAGGAATTTGGGGGAGACGGTTGGGAGATGTCCAGTTAATCTCCACGCCAGATTCCAATGCTGAAAAGGAGAGTGAAGAGATAAGCACAGATATAGATCGGTGTAGGGGATTGGACATAAGAAGGAGGGGGCGGATGGACAGTATGGGGTCCGTACCAAATTGCATAACTAATGGGAGAAAGGATAGACAGCATACAGTAAGATGTTTATACACCAATGCGAGAAGCCTAGGTAACAAAATGGAGGAATTGGAGCTCCTTGTTCAAGAAATGAAACCAGATATTGTAGGAATAACCGAAACTTGGTGGAACGGTAGTCATGACTGGAGTACAGGTATGGAAGGGTATGTGCTGTTTAGGAATGACCGGAAAAAAGGTAAAGGTGGGGGAGTGGCATTGTATGTCAATGATGAGGTAAAATGTAAAGAAATAATAAGTGATGGAATGGATAAGACGGAGTCTGTCTGGGCACTAATTACACTGGGTAAAAGAACTACTAGAGCCTCCCCTGAGATAGTGCTCGGGGTGTGCTATAGACCGCCGGGATCTAGCCTGGATGCAGACAGAGAACTATTTAATGTTTTTAGGGAAGTAAAAACTAATAAGAACTGTGTAATTATGGGGGACTTTAACTTCCCAGATATAGATTGAGGAACAAATGCTAGTAACAATAATAGGGCTCAGATGTTCCTAGACGTGCTAGCAGATGAATTCCTTCATCAAGTAGTAACTGAACCGACGAGGGGGGATGCAATTTTAGATTTGGTGCTGGTGAGTGGTGAGGACCTCGTTGAGGAAATGGTTGTAGGGGACAACCTTGGCTCGAGTGACCATGAGCTAATTCGGTTTAAACTAAATGGAAGGATTAACAGAAATAAAACTGTGACTAAAGTTTATGATTTCAAAAAGGCCAACTTTAATAAATTAAGGCAACTACTTAGGGAAGTGGACTGGGCTAACATACTTAGGGATCTAAAGGCAGATGACGCCTGGGATTGTTTCAAGTTGAAGTTGCACGAGCTGTCCGAGGCCTGTATCCCAAGAAAGGGAAAACGGTTATTAGGCAGGAGATTTAGACCTAACTGGATGAGCGGGCGTCTCAAACAGGCGATTAAGAAAAAACAGAAAGCGTACAAAGAATGGAAGAGGGGAGGGATCGGCAAGGAAACCTACCTTATTGAGGTCAGAGCATGTAGGGATGCAGTGAGAAAGGCCAAAAGCCGTGTAGAGTTGGACCTTGCGAGGGGAATTAAATCCAATAGTAAGAGGTTTTATAGCCATATAAATAGGAAGAAAACAAAGAAAGAGGAAGTGGGACCACTGAAGAATGTAGATGGAGTGGAGATTAAGGATAATTTAGGCATGGCACAATATCTAAATGAATATTTTGCATCGGTCTTTAATAAGGCTAATGAAGGGCTTAGGAATAGAGGGAGCAGGACAGAGGGGAATAAAGGAGGGGGGATTGACATTACAGTATTAGAGGTGGAAGCCAAACTTCACCAGCTAAACGGGACTAAATCGGGAGGACCGGATGATCTTCATCCTAGAATATTGAAGGAACTGGCGCAAGAAATTGCGAGCCCCTTAGCGATAATTTTTAATGAATCTGTAAACTCGGGGGTGGTACTGTTGGACTGGAAAATAGCTAATGTGGTTCCTATTTTCAAGAAGGGGGAAAAAGTGACCCGGGTAACTACAGGCCTGTTAGTTTAACATCTGTAGTATGCAAGGTCTTGGAAAAAATTTTGAAGGAGAAAGTAGTTAAGGACCTTGAGGTGAATGGCAATTGGGACAGATTACAACATGGGTTTACGAAAGGCAGATCGTGCCAAACCAACCTGATCTCCTTCTTTGAGAAAGTAACAGACCTTCTAGATAAAGGAAATGCGGTGGATCTAATATACCTCGATTTTAGTAAAGCGTTTGATACGGTACCGCATGAGGAATTACTGGTTAAATTAGAAAAGATGGGGATCGATATAAAAATCCAGAAGTGGATAAAGAACTGGTTAAAGGGGAGACTGCAGCGGGTAGTACTGAAAGGTGAACTGTCAGGTTGGAGGGAGGTCACCAGTGGGGTTCCTCAAGGTTCGGTTTTGGGTCCGATTTTATTTAATCTATTTATTACTGACCTCGGAACCGAATGTAGGAGTGGGCTTATAAAGTTTGCGGATGACACAAAGTTGGGATGCATTGCCAATTCGGAGAAGGATCGGGATATTCTGCAGGGAGACTTGGATGACCTTGTAAATTGGAGTAATAATAATAGGATGAGATTTAATAGTGAGAAGTGTAAGGTGATGCATTTAGGGATGACTAACAAGAATTTTAGTTATAAGCTGGGGACGCATCGGTTGGAAGTGACGGAGGAGGAGAAGGACCTCGGAGTCCTGGTTGATCGCAGGATGACTATGAGCCAGCAATGTGACGTGGCTGTGAAAAAAGCTAATGCGATCTTGGGATGCATTAGGCGAGGTATTTCTAGTAGGGACAAGGAGGTGCTGCTTCCGTTATACAAGGCGCTGGTGAGACCTCATTTGGAGTACTGCGTGCAGTTCTGGTCTCCCATGTTTAAAAAGGATGAACTCAAACTGGAACGGGTACGGAGAAGGGCCACTAGGTTGATCCGAGGAATGGAAAACCTTTCCTATGAAAGGAGACTCGAGGAGCTCGGTTTGTTTAGCCTAACCAAAAGAAGGCTGAGGGGGGATATGATTGCTCTCTTCAAATATATAAAAGGGATAAATACCAGGGAGGGAGAGGAATTATTTCAGCTCAGTACTAATGTGGACACGAGAACGAATGGATATAAACTGGCCGTGGGGAAGTTTAGGCTTGAAATTAGACGAAGGTTTCTAACCGTCAGAGGGGTGAAATTCTGGAACAGCCTTCCGAGGGAAATGGTGGGGGCGAAAGACCTCTCTGGCTTCAAGATTAGGCTAGATAAGTTTATGGAGGGAATGGTTTGATGGGATAACGTGATTTTAGTCAATTAGGCAATAACGTGCCATCGCTGGTAAAATGTGGGTCCGGCTGGAGAATCTTGCCTGTATGCTCGGGGTTCTACTGATCGCCATATTTGGGGTCGGGAAAGAATTTTCCTCCAGGGTAGATTGGCAGCGGCCCTGGAGGTTTTTTGCCTTCCTCCGCAGCATAGGGCAGGGGTCGCAAGCTGGAGGATTCTCTGCGACTTGAAGTCTTTAAATCACGATCTGGAGACTTCAACAGCTGAGATAAGGGAAATTGGGTGGGTCAGCTTTTGTGGCCTGCATCATGCGGGAGGTCAGACTAGATGACCATAATGGTCCCTTCTGACCTTAAAGTCTATGAGTCTATGAGTCTATGAGTTTCTCCACAATGACTTTATCGTCTTTAAGCGCTCCTTTTGTATCTCGATCATCCAGGTACCCCACTGGTTGTTTAGCAGGCTTCCTGCTTCTGATGTACTTAAAAAAACATTTTATTACCTTTTGAGGTTTTGGCTAGCCGTTCTTCAAACTCCTCTTTGGCTTTTCTTATTACATTTTTACACTTAATTTGACTTCCACTTTTTAAAAGATGCCTTTTTATCTCTCACTGCTTCTTTTACATGATTGTTAAGCCACGGTGGCTCTTTTTTAGTTCTTTTACTGTGTTTCTTAATTTGGGGCATACATTTAAGTTGGGCCTCTATTATGGAGTCTTTTAAAAGCATCCATGCAGCTTGCAGGGATTTCACTTTAGTCACTGTACCTTTTAATTTCTGTTTAACTAACCTCCTCATTTTTGCATAGTTCCCCTTTTTGAAATTAAATGCCACAATGTTGGGCTGTTGAGATGTTCTTCCCACCACAGGGATGTTAAATGTTGTTATATTATGGTCACTATTTCCGAGCGGTCCTGTTATAGTTACCTCTTGGACCAGCTCCTGCGCTCTACTCAGGACTATGGGTACGTCTATAGTTACCTCCGGGTCCGGCGGTAAGCAATCGATCTTCTGGGATCGATTTATCGCGTCTTGTCTAGATGCGATAAATCGATCCCAGATTGATCCCGGAAGTGCTCGCTGTCGACGCCGGTACTCCTGCTCTGCAAGAGGAGTACGCGGAGTCGACGGGGGAGCCTGCCTGCCGCGTCTGGACCCGCAGTAAGTTCGAACTAAGGTACTTCGACTTCAGCTACGTTATTAACGTAGCTGAAGTTGCGTATCTTAGTTCGAAGTGGGGGGTTAGTGTGGACCAGGCCTAAATTGAGAGTTGCCTCTCCCCTTGTGGGTTCCCGTACCAGCTGCTCCAAGAAACAGTCATTTAAAGTATCGAGAAATTTTGTCTCTGCATTTTGTCCTGAGGTGACATGTTCCCAGTCAATATGGGGATAATTGAAATACTCCACTATTATTGAGTTCTTAATTTTGATAGCCTCTCTAATTTCCCTTAGCATTTCATCATCACTATCACTGTCCTGGTCAGGTGGTCGATAATAGCTCCCTAATGTTATATTCTTATTAGAGCATGAAATTACTATCTATAGAGATTCTATGGAACATGTGGATTCACTTAAGATTTTTACTTCATTTGATTCTACATTTTCTTTCACATATAGTGCCACTCCCCCTCCGTGCACGACCTGTTCTGTCCTTCCGATATATTTTATACCCCGGAATGATTGTGTCCCATTGATTGCCCTCAGTCCACCAGGTTTCTGTGGTGCCTATTATATCAATATCCTCCTTTATCACAAGGCACTCTAGTTCACCCATCTTATTATTTAGATTTCTAGCATTTGTGTACAAGCACTTTAAAAACTTGTCACTATTTATTTGTCTGCCCTTATCTGATGTGTCCGATTCTTTATGTGAACGTTTCTCGTCTGATCTGGCCCTTACATTATCCTCTTCCATCCTCTGCTCCTGACTATAACCTAGAGAATCTCTATCAATAGACTCTCCTCTAAGAGAAGTCTCTGTCCGATCCACGTGCTCCTCTGCAGCAGTCGGCTTTCCCCATCTCCTAGTTTAAAAACTGCTCTGCAACCTTTTTAATGTTTAGTGCCAGCAGTCTGGTTCCACTTTGGTTTAGGTGGAGCCCATCTCTCCTGTATAGGCTTCCCCCATCCCAAAAGTTTCCCCAGTTCCTAATGAATGTAAACCCCTCCTCTCTACACCATCGTCTCATCCACGCATTGGAGAGACTGAAGCTCTGCCTGCCTACCTGGCCCTGCACGTGGAACTCGGAGCATTTCTGAGAATGCCACCATAGAGGTCCTGGATTTCAGTCTCTTCCCTAGCAGCCTAAATTTGGCCTCCAGGACATCTCTCCTACCCTTCCCTATGTCATTGGTACCTACATGTACCACGACCACCGGCTCCTCCCCAGCACTACACATAAGTCTATCCAGATGCCTTGAGAGATCTCAGAGTAGCAGCCGTGTTAGTCTGTATCCGCAAAAAGAACAGGAGTACTTGTGGCACCTTAGAGACTAACAAATTTATGAGAGCATAAGGGCTGTAGACCACGAAAGCTTATGCTCTAATCAATTTGTTAGTCTCTAAGGTGCCACAAGTACTCCTGTTCTTCTTGAGAGATCTGCAACCTTCGCACCCGGCAGGCAAGTCACCATACGGTTCTCCCGGTCATCACAAACCCAGCTATCTATGTATCTAATGATTGAATCTCCCATTACTAACACCTGCCTTTTCCTAGTGACTGGAGTTCCCTCCCCCGGAGAGGTAACCTCAGTGCGAGAGGCAACCCCAGCACCGTCTGGAAGGAGAGTCCCAACTATGGGAAGGTTTCCCTCTGCTCCTGTTGACTGCTCTGCTTCTCTGGGCCTTTCATCCTCCTCAACAGCGCAGGGGCTGTCTGACCGGAGGTGGGACAATTCTACAGTGTCCCAGAAAGCCTCATCAACATACCTCTCTGCCTCCCTTAGCTCCTTCAGTTCCGCCACCCTGGCCTCCAAAGCCGGTACGCGGTCTCTGAAGGCCAGGAGCTTCTTGCACCGAATGCAGACGTATGCCACCCACCCACAGGGCAGGTAATCATACATGCTGCACTCAGCGCAATAAACTGGATAGCTCCCACTCTGCTGCTGGGCTTCTGCCTACATTGTCTCCTGCAGCTACCTAATGAAAGGGTTTTGTTTAAATCAAGAAGTTTTGAATGTATTTAGTTTACAGGTTTTAAAGAACAGCAGGTGAACCTTGTCCCCTTCCCACTCCCCTTCCAAACTCCCTTGCGAAACTCCCTGTTAGCAGCCCCTGGTCGCTTGCACACTGCTTTATAAAGCCCTGGCCTTCTTGATAGCCCTGCCCACTGACCAATTAACAGAGGCTTCTAGCTTTCAAACCTTACTTTGAAGCTCACAGCTTCCAACTGCCAGCCACAGCACACAGTCCTTCAAACAACCAAACAAAGAGACAGACAAACACAAGCTCAGCACACAGCAAGTAACCCCCAAACACAAACACACACTACAGACAGCCACTTACCCCAAGGGTGCTGTATTGCTCCTCCTTCACCTGGAGAACTCCCTTGCGAAACTCCTTGTTAGCAGCCCCTGTTCGCAAAGTCACTATGGCTGTTAGTATCGGTGGGCTTTACATACTGTCCTGGGCCGGTCACTCCGGGTCTGGGAGCCAGGCTAAGGGGAGACTCCACCATCTGGGACACTCACCCCACTTGGGCGGGTCAGGGGGGCTGAGCCTCAACACAGCTTCCTGTTTCTCAGCTCCCAGTGCTATCAGAGGGTCTCCCACTTGCTTTCAGATTCTGCTGTATCACATCAGGGCAGTTTGGACAGAAACCAGCATTGCCCCCCTGCCATGCACACCTCTCGCTCCCCACAGCTCCGCTGAGAGCCTCCCCCTACACTGGCTGAGGGTGATGGTCAACCACAAGCCCAATGACTCCCAAACTGACTGTCTCCCCTGGGTGGTTCTGAGCTGCTGGCGCCGACCCTAAACGCAGGACAGTTCTGGGCCGGGCAGCCATTTTGTATATCTGACATGCATGAGTGAATGCAAGATGGTCACCTCAATAGGAATCCCCCTTTCGTCTGACGATCACCCTAATAAGTCTATCCCGGGCTGTGGATCAGTGGCCTAGGGCTGTGGGGCAGCCCTTTTGGTGCCATTACAGAGCCTTGCCCTATGGATGGCCTGTGGTTTCTGATTCTGGAGGTTTACATTTTTAGGGGCCCAAATGGAGACACCCGGGGCTTGACTTGCAGAGGTGCGGCACTCCCCCAGCTCCCTGTGATTTTCCCCTAGCATTGTGGGTGCCCAGCACCCCACAACATCAGCCTTAGGGTGGCTCAAAGCTGGGCCCCTGAAAAAGGAGGCATCGAGAATTAGGGGACACTTTTGAGAGTGGGGCCTTAAATCCCTCACCCCGGGGGCCTCCTGCACGGAACGGGGCTCAGCAGCCCCCCCCCCCTGCTCTCCAAGGGGCTCCCACCACCATCGGGGATCTCTTCTCTCTGCCCCTGCTCCAGAGGCTCAGGGGACGGGACGTGTCCCGGTGGGTTTCTTTGGGAATGTGGAGTGAGAAAAACTCTCCCGGGCCAAGACGTAGGCAAGAGGGGGCAGTGGATTCAGGATGGTCCTAGGTTCATCCAGACAGGCCAGTAATTGACCATTACAAGCTGGGAAAGCGGGCTCCTTACCTGCCTCTGAGCCACGCCGGGGTGGGGGGGGGGTGATCACAGGGGGACCATGAGTGCACCAGAGCTCTACAGGCAAAGCACAGAGCCAGGGAGGAGGTGTCCTGTATTCCCAGCTCTCTATTAGCATGGTGAGTGTTCCCAACACTGGGGTTCACTGCTTTCCTGCTATTTCTATAGTTCCTTTAACCCAGGGGTGGGCAAACTTTTTGGCCTGAGGGCCGCATCGGGTTTCCAAAATTGTATGGAGGGCCGATTAGTGGAGGCTGTGCCTCTCCAAACAGCCAGGCGTGGTCCGGCCCCGCCCCCTATCCAACTCCTCCTGCTTCTTGCCCCCTGATGGCCCCCCTGGGACCCCTGCCCCATCCAACCACCCCTTCTCCCTGTCCCCTGATTGCCCCCGGAACCCCTTGTAGCCTGATTTAGGGTGTAGTGATAATATTAATGTGGCTAATATGGGAAATTATTTTATTTATTTATTTTGTATTTAATTGTAATTTTATTTTGATTTAATTTAAGTAACAATATTAATAATAATTATTATTATCAATAGTAATTGGTATGGGTTTTAGGCTCGCCAATCTGTTTGATCAGAAGATAACAGTTCTTGTCCTGAATCAGACTCCACAGAATGTATAAAGGACGCTTGGTGGTATGACAGGAAGCTCACACTGAGGCTAGGTCTACACTACCCGCCTGAATCGGCGGGTAGAAATCGACCTCTCGGGGATCGAATTATCGCGTCCTGTTCGGACGCGACAATCGATCCCTGAATCGACGCTCTTACTCCACCAGCGGAGGTGGGAGTAAGCGCCATCGACGGGAAGCCAAGGAGGTCGATTTTGCCACTGTCCTTACAGCGGGGTAAGTCGGCTGCGATACGTCGAATTCAGCTACGCTATTCGCGTAGCTGAATTTGCGTATCTTAAATCGACCCCCCCCCCTGTAGTGAGGACGTAGCCTGAGACAGATACAGACTTAAAGACTTTTTATTAAAATCAATAATAGTAAGTAAATGGTAAAATAATCAGAGATACAAAGTTACAATTGCATTACTGCTATTCAAAAGATACATATGATAATATAGTATTATATGCAACAAAGCTTTGGTTAATATACTCACACCCTTCCTTGATAACCTGGTGGTAAGAGACACAGGAACAGCCTTGTTTCTCAATTATTGAGTGAGGGATGCAGTGCTTAGAAGAAACTAATGCCACCACTGCGAATAGGAAACGTAGGGTAGTGGTGGTCGGAGACTCTCTGCTGAGGGGGACGGAGGCGCCCATCTGTCGCCCTGACATTTCATCTCGGGAGGTATGCTGCCTGCCGGGAGCCCGTATCCGAGACGTTACGGAGGCATTGTCGAGGATTATCCAGCCCTCTGACTACTACCCCATGCTACTCATCCATGTGGGCACAAATGCTACTGCGTGGTGTGACACTGAGCGGATCAAGAGTGACTACAGGGCTCTGGCAGTACGGGTGAAGGAGTTTGGAGCGCAGGTGGTATTCTCTTCGATTCTTCCTGTCAAAGGTAGGGGCCCGGGCAGAGACAGATGCATCATGGAGGTGAATGCCTGGCTGCGAAGATGGTGTCGCCAGGAGGGCTTTGGCTTCCTAGACCACGGGATGCTATTTGAGGAAGGACTGCTAGGCAGAGATGGTGTTCACCTTTCGAGGAGGGGAAAGACCCTATTTGGACACAGACTGGCTAACCTAGTGAGGAGGGCTTTAAACTAGGTTCGACGGGGACAGGTGAGCAAAGCCCGCAGGTAAGTGGGGAACATGGAGACCTGGGAGATGGGTCGGAGACGAGAGGGAGTGTGGGATATATAGGCAGAGAGAAAGGAGGGTCAGGACAAAACCGGGAGGAAAGATCAAACCAGTATCTTAGATGCCTATATACAAATGCGAGAAGTATGGGTAATAAGCAGGAAGAACTGGAAGTGCTAATAAATAAATACAACTATGACATTGTTGGCATCACTGAAACTTGGTGGGATAATACACATGATTGGAATGTTGGTGTGGATGGATACAGCTTGCTCAGGAAGGATAGACAGGGGGAAAAGGGAGGAGGTGTTGCCTTATATATTAAAAATGTACACACTTGGACTGAGGTAGAGATGGACATAGGAGACGGAAGTGTTGAGAGTCTCTGGGTTAGGCTAAAAGGAGTAAAAAACAAGGGTGATGTCATGCTAGGAGTCTACTACAGGCCACCTAACCTGGTGGAAGAGGTGGATGAGGCTTTTTTTAAACAACTAACAAAATCATCCAAAGCCCAAGATTTGGTGGTGATGGGGGACTTCAACTATCCGGATATATGTTGGGAAAATAACACAGCGGGGCACAGACTATCCAACAAATTCTTGGACTGCATTGCAGACAACTTTTTATTTCAGAAGGTTGAAAAAGCTACTAGGGGTGAAGCAGTTCTAGACTTGATTTTAACAAATAGGGAGGAACTCGTTGAGAATTTGAAAGTAGAAGGCAGCTTGGGTGAAAGTGATCATGAAATCATAGAGTTTGCAATTCTAAGGAAGGGTAGAAGGGAGAACAGCAAAATAGAGACAATGGATTTCAGGAAGGCGGATTTTGGTAAGCTCAGAGAGCTGATAGGTAAGGTCCCATGGGAATCAAGACTGAGGGGAAAAACAACTGAGGAGAGTTGGCAGTTTTTCAAAGGGACACTATTAAGGGCCCAAAAGCAAGCTCTTCCGCTGGTTAGGAAAGATAGAAAATGTGGCAAAAGACCACCTTGGCTTAACCATGAGATCTTGCATGATCTAAAAAATAAAAAGGAGTCATATAAAAAATGGAAACTAGGACAGATTACAAAGGATGAATATAGGCAAACAACACAGGAATGCAGGGGCAAGATTAGAAAGGCAAAGGCACAAAATGAGCTCAAACTAGCTAAGGGAATAAAGGGGAACAAGAAGACTTTTTATCAATACATTAGAAGCAAGAGGAAGACCAAAGACAGGGTAGGCCCACTGCTTAGTGAAGAGGGAGAAACAGTAACAGGAAACTTGGAAATGGCAGAGATGCTTAATGACTTCTTTGTTTCGGTCTTCACCGAGAAGTCTGAAGGAATGCCTAACCTAGTGAATGCTAATGGGAAGGGGGTAGGTTTAGCAGATAAAATAAAAAAAGAACAAGTTAAAAATCACTTAGAAAAGTTAGATGCCTGCAAGTCACCAGGGCCTGATGAAATGCATCCTAGAATACTCAAGGAGCTAATAGAGGAGGTATCTGAACCTCTAGCTATTATCTTTGGAAAATCATGGGAGACGGGAGAGATTCCAGAAGACTGGAAAAGGGCAAATATAGTGCCCATCTATAAAAAGGGAAATAAAAACAACCCAGGAAACTACAGACCAGTTAGTTTAACTTCTGTGCCAGGGAAGATAATGGAGCAAGTAATTAAGGAAATCATCTGCAAACACTTGGAAGGTGGTAAGGTGATAGGGAACAGCCAGCATGGATTTGTAAAGAACAAATCATGTCAAACCAATCTGATAGCTTTCTTCGATAGGATAACAAGTCTTGTGGATAAGGGAGAAGCTGTGGATGTGGTATACCTAGACTTTAGTAAGGCATTTGATACGGTCTCGCATGATATTCTTATCGACAAACTAGGCAAATACAATTTAGATGGGGCTACTATAAAGTGGGTGCATAACTGGCTGGATAACCGTACTCAGAGAGTTGTTATTAATGGTTCCCAATCCTGCTGGAAAGGCATAACGAGTGGGGTTCCGCAGGGGTCTGTTTTGGGACCGG
>NW_020696096.1:0-1561 GCF_002925995.2 Terrapene triunguis | reverse complement strand
TTTAATAATTTCAGAAAGCCTGATTCTAGTATCACTTATACTGTATAAATCTGATATTACTCTAAACGAGTCAATGGTTTTATAATGGGGTAACTAAAAAATAACAAACCAAACCAAAAAGAACAAAACAGAAAGAAAAACCAGGGCCATAGGCTTTATCCTTCATGTGTAATGGATTAAATTTTTCTGTCATGAGTTTGTTCTTTTTTCTGTTTTCACAAAACATGCAATACACATCAACTTCACTATGGGAAAAATCTTCCTAATCTTCAATCTATTGGGGAAATGCCTGAAAAAAACACAGAAATCACCTCCCAGAATCTACACCATTTAGACATTTATGCTCCAATACGTCTGTTGGTCTATAAGGTGCCACAGGACTCTTTGTCGCTTTTTACAGATCCAGACTAACACGGCTACCCCTCTGATACTTGACACCATTTAGACAATTTCTGATGTATATTTCTTAATGAAATGATTGAGTTCTATCTTTCTAAGCTTTTATACCATATTATCAATGCTGCTACCTGACCAACTGAATGATCCCTTAAAATTGTAGGATAGTAAAAGAGGAAATTAATTCACAAAAGAAGACCAGGCATTTTAACTGCTTTTATTAGACCAGACTGATGCATTTGAAAAGAGCCTTGCAATCAAGTGAATGTCATTTCTCCCAACTCTGGGGTGGCAGTCTCCCCTTTGCTCTGTTCTCACTTAACAGGGACAGGAGCAGGGGCAATCCTTCTCTTGATGGCTCTCCTGCCATTCCTCTTCTTGGAAGGTAAAACCGCAGGCTGATTTAAGTGCAGGACTCCTCCCTGAGAGATGGTGACACCTCCCAGCAGTTTCTTGAGCTCTGAGTCGCTGTGAATGGCCAGCTGCAAGTGCCGTGGGGAAATCCGACGCTTCTTGCTGCGTGCAGCGACTTCCCCAGCAATATCCACAATCTCATGAGTCACCTATTGAAGCACCGCGGCCATATCTACTGGGGCTCCAGCTCCAATACGGTCTGCAAATTGTCCTTTGCGGAGCAATCTGTCTATGCGACTGACAGAGAACTGCAGCCCAGCCCGGGAAGAACGGGTGATTTTGGCCTTAGGGTCTTTTGCGGTTGAGGTCTCACCAGAGTGCTCAGACTCAGACTCAGTCTCAGACATGTTGCAGACTTCTAGTGTTCCAGCAAGACTTGGCTTGACTTTCTTGGCTTTCTTTTGTTTTCTCTGCTTGGTTTACCTGAGTCTTTACTCAGGAATTGGCCTGCCTAGCTTTTTTCTTGACTTGCTTGGCTTCAGTGGCTGGTTCCTTGCTTGGCTCCACTTGCCTGTGTCTTTCTTTGCTTGGCTTGCCTGACTCTCTTTCCTTCTGTTCTTTGCTCTGTTCACTTGGTTTTCTCTCTCTTATTTTGCCTTCTTTGATTTCTTCCTGGTCTGGCCTGATTATGACTGGCCTGACAAAGTGTGGCTTGGCTAAGCCACCTCTTGAAATCACCACAGTAGTATGCTGACCCTGTCTGAGCCTGCAGCCTTTTATAACCTCAGTGCAGACAGAGAAAACATACTTT
>NW_020696095.1:0-10043 GCF_002925995.2 Terrapene triunguis | reverse complement strand
CTACAGTCCTCAGCTTAAACCTCTCCAACGCATCATCAGTGATCTACAACCCATCCTGGACAATGATCCCTCACTTTCACAGACCTTGGGAGGCAGGCCAGTCCTCGCCCACAGACAACCCGCCAACCTTAAGCATATTCTCACCAGCAACCACGCACCGCACCATAACAACTCTAACTCAGGAACCAACCCATGCAACAAACCTCGATGCCAACTCTGCCCACATATCTACACCAGCAACACCATCACAGGACCTAACCAGATCAGCTACAACATCACCGGCTCATTCACCTGCACGTCCACCAATGTTATATATGCCATCATATGCCAGCAATGCCCCTCTGCTATGTACATTGGCCAAACTGGACAGTCACTACGCAAGAGGATAAATGGACACAAGTCAGATATCAGGAATGGCAATATACAAAAACCTGTAGGAGAACACTTCAACCTCCCTGGCCACACAATAGCAGATGTAAAGGTAGCCATCTTACAGCAAAAAAACTTCAGGACCAGACTCCAAAGAGAAACTGCTGAGCTCCAGTTCATTTGCAAATTTGACACCATCAGATCAGGATTAAACAAAGACTGTGAATGGCTATCCAACTACAGAAGCAGTTTCTCCTCCCTTGGTGTTCACACCTCAACTGCTAGCAGAGCACCTCACCCTCCCTGATTGAACTAACCTCGTTATCTCCACACTGATTTATACCTGCCTCTGGAGATTTCCATTACTTGCATCTGAAGAAGTGAGGTTCTTACCCACGAAAGCTTATGCTCCCAATACTTCTGTTAGTCTTAAAGGTGCCACAGGACCCTCTGTTGCTTTTTACAGATTCAGACTAACACGGCTACCCCTCTGATACTTTTTATACTATGCGAGACAAGGTGGATGAGATAATAACTTTTACTGGACCAACTTCTCTTGGCAGCAGAGACAAACTTTTGAGCTTCACAGAGATCTTCTTCAGGTGTGGAAAAAGTAACCAGGCTGTGACAGCTAAATACAAAATGCATGAGACCACTTAAATGAAGTGGGCAATTAACGCCTCTGCAGTCATAGGACAAAGGAGAGTTAGGCCTGGTCTACACTACATAACTATATTGCTCACAGGTGTGAAAAATCTACACCCCTGAGCAAGGTAGGTAAGCTACATCCCCATGTAGACAGCGCTAGGTCAACAGAAGAATTCTTCCATTGATCTAGTTACCCCTTCTAGGGGAGGTGAATTACCTACACTGATGGGAGAATCCCTTCTGTTGGTGTAGGTAGTGTCTGTGCTGAAGCACTGCAGCACTGCAGCTCATTGCGTGTACTCATCGCTCGCTCGTAACTCGCTCATCGCTCGTCAGCCACTGGCTCGTCGCTTTTCCAGTGTAGGTTACAAATTGTTGTAATGAGACATTTTAACCCAGTGTCTCTGTTGAGTCCATGATTTTTAGTGCCCACCAGACAAACAGACCAACTGACAACTCTCCGATGCTACCTACTAAGAAGAACTCAAAGAAGATCCCCAAACATAATTCACCCAGGAATTTAAGGATATCATCAGATCCTTCTCCAAACAACTCCAAAAGAAACTCTATAAACTCATCCCACACGAACCCACCCCAGGGACCTTCGACATATTTTCCAAGATACACAAACAAGGTAACCCAGGCAGACCCATCATATGTGGCTATGGTACTCTTCCTGAAGGAATATTAGGACTCATAGAAACCATCTTCAAACCACTGCCACACAAACGGCCATTTTCCTCCAGGACACAACCAACTTCCTCCAGAAACTCCACAATATTAACAACCACCTTCAGAACACCATCCTTGCCAACATGGATGTTACTTCCCTACACACCAACATCCCTACCATGATGGTATTGCTGCAGACTTCATATATCTACAAGACAGACATTGGACAACACTCAGCTATCCATCCCAAACATATCACCGAACTCATTCATTTCATCCTCACCCATAAGAACTTGGCATTCAACAACAAATACTTCGTCCAAATCTTGGGAACAGCCATGGGTACACAAGGTTCACTCTGCTCACTGCTAGAGCGTCTCCTAGTAGCTCATCTGGGGATTAGCTCACCACTGGTTTGATACCTCCTCTTGTGGTTTTTCAGTCCCTTGTCCTTATAGCTAACTCCGTGGCCTCTCTCATGCCCCATGAGCTGCAACGCTTCCTCTCTGTGGCTTGCCCTTCCGGCCAGGTCACTCTAGTTTCCCCGCTTTTGAGATATCAAAGTCTCTCTAAAGAAAACCACATCAGGCAGTCTTCAAAGTCCACTGCTTTGTCCCTGCCACTCCCCCAGTGGCTGGTAGAGGAACCCAGGCCCACCCTCTACACTAGGTTTCCAGCGTAGTGACCCTACAATCAGCTGCTAAGGTCCACGTGGTCTCACCCTTGCTGCTGTTTTCTCTAGGCTTCTTCCTGCTCCTTTCTCTCAACCTTGAAAGTGACTGCTGACTCTCTCTCCCTGCAGCCTCCTTTCTGGTCTCCTCTCCCTGGCTTTATACAAGCCATTCCTCTTCCTGCCCAGCTGAGCTGCAGGTTCAATTAGGGCTGTATATCCAGCCTACACCTCACTCATGTGCAGCCCATCCTGTGAAGTAGCCCCTTCTGAGCCATTTTAACCTCTTAGGGGTGCTGTAGGGTGAACACCCCCATCACACTCCCCAATATGCCAACTTCTTCATGGGACAACTTGAGGAAGAATTTCTAGAAAAATGTACTATGTACAGTGATATACTTGAGATATATTGATGATAGTTTCATCCTCTGGATGGACAACTTAAACTCCCTCATAGATTTCCACCATGGCTTCAACAACCACCATCCATCCATCAAACTCTCTCAGAACACTTCCACACCAGCATCAACTTTCTAGACATCATGATCAGCTTCAACAATGGAACCCTACCAACAGCTCTATACAAGAAACCTACAGATCACCACACTTACTTCCACAGATCCATTAACCAGATCAGCCATGCGAAGAAATCTGTTATCTACAGCCAGGCACTCAAATACCACAGAATATGCTCTGAGGAGAAAGATACCTTAACACACTTAAAACCACTTTCAGCAAATAAGGGCACTCCACCAGAGAAGTAGATTGCATCATGCATCAGGCCACCCAGATTCCAGAGAGAACCTGCTTCCATACAGAAAAAACAAAACAAAACTGACCACACACCTCTACTTGTCACCTGCCACACCACACTGGAACCCATACAGAGCATCATCGAACAATTACAATCCATACTCAATGGGGACAACATCCTGAAAGAAATCTTTCCCAATCCCCTCTTTTGGCATTCAAACAACCTCCCAATCTCTCCAAGTTCATCATCAGAAGCAAGCTCCCTACAGACCAGGATACACCAACTCAAAGCAGCACCAAACCCTGCCAGAACAACAATGCAAAACCTGCAGACTTATCTCCACTGCTATGATGATCAACACATGCCAAAACAGACCACATGCCCGATAACAACTATGTGGGTGGGAAAAAAACAATCATTACGCTCTTGAATGAATTTGCACAGAAAAATGATAAAAATCAAAAATATCATATCACCTGTTGGTGAACACTTTTCACAGAAGAAACCTGCACAACACCTTCAAAAGAGCCCGGGAATATAAATTCATAACTTTGCTAGACACTAAAAATCATGGACTCAACAGAGACACTGGTTTTATGGCTCATTACAACCAAAGGGCTTGGCTACATTTGCAAGTTAGAGTGCATTAAATCAGCCCCAGGCACCCTAACTCCTGAGGTGTTCACACTGGCAAGGCACTTATAGCTCCTGGACTCTGTAGCTGGAGCGCTCCTGGTAATCCACCTCCACGAGAATCATAAAGCTTGCTGCACCCCGGCTGAAATGCCCAGGTGTCAGTGTGGACGACATGTTGCATTACTGCACTGTGATTGGCCTCCAGAAATGTCCCATAATCCCCTGAAGTCAAGTGACCACTCTGGTAATTGTTTTGAACTCGGCTGCAGGCATGTGGATATCCCCTTTCAAAGCTCCCTTTCTCACAGCCGGCATGCTTATCTGCTCTGGGACAAAGCAAACCATTACTGTGGGGGTCTGCTGCTGTCTGAACTTACAAGACAGCATGCTGACACACTCCCTGCCCCCCAAAACACACTGTCTCTCCCCCCCACATACACACAACACGCTCTCAGTGACACTCCACCCCCCCATTTGAAAATCATGCTGCAGCCACTTGCACACTAGGATAGCTACCACAATGCACTGCTCTCTGTGGCGTTGCAAGAGCTGCTAATGTGGCCACACCACTGCGCTTGCTGCTGACAGTGTAAACACACAGCAGCGTTTTCCCTGCTGCGGTCACCAAAGGCTGGTTTAACTCCCAGCGCTCTACATCTGCAAGTGTAGCCAAGCCCTTTGTAATCTACTAACCCTCCTTTGTCCTCTGATTGTGGAGGTGTTAATTGTCCACTTCATTTTAAGTGGTCCGATGCAACCTGTTAAACCCTTATGCATAACAATCTGTCCCACCTTATATTTAGCTGTGGCAATCTGGTTACCTTTTCCAGACCTGAAGAAGAGCTCTGTGAAGTTCGAAAGCTTGTTTCTTCCAATAACAGAAGTTGGTCCTATAAAAAATATTACCTCACCCCCCTTATCTCTCTCATATCCTGGGACAAACATGCCTACAACAACATTGTGTACTGTGTGTCCTTGGAGTTTTACTATCACATAAAAGTTTGTGGAATTTGAAGTTGTTGTTTGGCAATTATCAATTTGGATAAGAATATAAATTTCTGAGCACAAAACAAGTACTATCTTACAAATATTTGAGCATTCTGTATGTACAATCAGACAGGAACACTTACTTTACCTCTAGGAATTGAAGGGCATTTTATACACTTTGTCATTCAAAAGATAATGTATTCCCTATGTTTGCAGTAAGCTCTCAGTTTAATCTGTGAGCTCAGTGTCATGAGGTATTAATGATCACCATACTGTAATCTATAGGCAAACATGATTTTTAAATATATTTCTTAGAATTGTATTTAAAAAGTGTAGAAAAGCCAGGATCAGTCCTGCTGACAGACATAAGAACCAATTCTCTTCTCACGTCAACGTAAATCTGGACTAACTCCACTGAAGTCAATGAAATTGTACCGATATAAACATGGTGTGAGTCAAATCAGAATAAGGCCCATAGGTCACAAGGCACTTGGGAAAGGGTAGAAAAGCTTACCGTTACCAATGACTGTGTGTATTGGCTTTTAGTGTGTCAAAATAAAGGGATCACTCTTCAGAGTCCAACAGTCTTATTTTAACTCATGCTGCCCAACCCTCTGAAACATGAGCACCTCCAACAAGTTGCTGCAGATCTTCCACTCTTGTTGGGCTCAATGGCAAAACTTTCACGGAAATCAAGAAGAACAGAATCAGACCCGTTAATTCCAATGGGAGTAAAGGGCACTCAGCAATTTATAGGACCAGACCCATAGCGAGCGAATAAAAGAAAATCTGACTTCTCAGATATGTAAAGTTATGCAGGTGTACAAATGTTTGCAGCACCTCCATATGAAAATATTTGTAACGCATAACCAAATTTCAAGGACAGAACCTTCCAAGGGAAAACAGAGGGCAGGCTGGTTGTAGACTATCAACTGTAAGAAATATCTGTATGTCTATATCTCAGACAGAAATCTTGCCCTCCAAACTAAAGTTCAAATATTTAACATCATAGAATCATAGAATCATAGAATATCAGGGTTGGAAGGGACCTCAGGAGGTCATCTAGTCCAACCCCCTGCTCAAAGCAGGACCAATTCCCAACTAAATCATCCCAGCCAGGGCTCAGTCAAGCCTGACCTTAAAAACCTCTAAGGAAGGAGATTCCACCACCTCCCTAGGTAACCCATTCCAGTGCTTCACCACCCTCCTAGTGAAAAAGTTTTTCCTAATATCCAATCTAAACCTCCCCCACTGCAACTTGAGACTATTACTCCTTGTTCTGTCATCTGGTACCACTGAGAACAGTCTAGAACCATCCTCTTTGGAACCCCCTTTCAGGTAGTTGAAAGCAGCTATCAAATCCCCCCTCATTCTTCTCTTCTGCAGACTAAACAATCCCAGTTCCCTCAGCCTCTCCTCATAAGTCATGTGCTCCAGCCCCCTAATCATTTTTGTTGCCCTCCTCTGGACTCTTTCCAATTTTTCCACATCCTTCTTGTAGCATGGGGCCCAAAATTGGACACAGTACTCTAGGTGAGGCCTCACCAATCTCGAATAGAGGGGAACGATCACGTCCCTCAATCTGCTGGCAATGCCCCTACTTATACAGCCCAAAATGCTGTTAGCCTTCTTGGCAAGAAGGGCACACTGTTGACTCATATCCAGTTTCTCGTCCACCGTAACCCCTAGGTCCTTTTCTGCAGAACTGCTGACTAGCCACTTGGTCCCTAGTCTGTAACAGTGAATGGGATTCTTCCGTCCTAAGTGCAGGACTCTGCACTTGTCCTTGTTGAACCTCATCAGGTTTCTTTTGGCCCAATCCTCTAATTTGTCTACATCTCTCTGTATCCTATCCCTATCCTCCAGTGTATCTACCACTCCTCACAGTTTAGTGTCATCTGCAAACTTGCTGAGAGTGCAGTCCACGCCATCCTCCAGATCATTAATGAAGATATTGAACAAAACCAGCCCCAGGACCGACCCTTGGGGCACTCCGCTTGAAACGGGCTGCCAACTAGACATGGAGCCGTTGATCACTACCTGTTGAGCCCGACGATCTAGCCAGCTTTCTATCCACCTTATAGTCCATTCATCCAGCCCATACTTCTTTAACTTGCTGGCAAGAATACTGTGAGAGACCGTATCAAAAGCTTTGCTAAAGTCAAGGAATAACACATCCACTGCTTTCCCCTCATCTACAGACCCAGTTATCTCCTCATAGAAGGCAATTAGGTTAGTCAGGCATGACTTGCCCTTGGTGAATCCATGCTGACTGCTCCTGATCACTTTCCTCTCCTCCAAGTGCTTCAGAATTGATTCCTTGAGGTCCTGCTCCATGATTTTTCCAGGGACTGAGGTGAGGCTGACTGGCCTGTAGTTCCCTGGATCCTCCTTCTTCCCTTTTTTAAAGATGGGCACTACATTAGCCCTTTTCCAGTCATCCGGGACCTCCCCTGATCACCATGAGTTTTCAAAGATAATGGCCAAAGGCTCTGCAATCACATCCGCCAACTCCTTTAGCACCCTCGGATGCAGCGCATCCGGCCCCATGGACTTGTGCTCGTCCAGTTTTTCTAAATAGTCCCGAACCACTTCTTTCTCCACAGAGGGCTGGTCACCGTCTCCCCATACTGTGCTGCCCAGTGCAGCAGTCTGGGAGCTGACCTTGTTCGTGAAGACAGAGGCAAAAAAATCATTGAGTACATTAGCTTTTTCCACATCCTCAGTCACTAGGTTGCCTCCCTCATTCAGTAAGGGGCCCACACTTTCCTTGACTTTCTTCTTGTTGCTAACATACCTGAAGAAACCCTTTTTGTTACTCTTAACATCTCTAGCTAGCTGCAACTCCAAGTGTGATTTGGCCTTCCTGATTTCACTCCTGCATGCCTGAGCAATATTTTTATACTCCTCCCTGGTCATTTGTCCAATCTTCCACTTCTTGTAAGCTTCTTTTTTGCATTTAAGATCAGCAAGGATTTCACTGTTTAGCCAAGCTGGTCGCCTGCCATATTTACTATTCTTTCTACACATCGGGATGTTTTTTTCCTGCAACCTCAATAAGGATTCTTTAAAATACAGCCAGCTCTCCTGGACTCCTTTCCCCCTCATGTTATTCTCCCAGGGGATCCTGCTGTGACGTTGTGCAGTCTATATGGTTTTATAAAAACTTGATAATAAGTCAATATAATGTAACTGGGATAGTAAGGCTACGTCTTCACTACCCGCCGATCCGGCGGGTAGCAATCGGTTTATCGGGGATCGACTTACCGCGTCTCGTGAGGACGCGGTAAAATCGATCCCTGATGGCTCTACCGTCGACACCGGAAATCCACCTCGACAAGAGGCGGTAGCGGAGTCGGCGGCAGCGCGGTAGCGGTCGACTTTCCTGCGTCCTCACCGCCAGGTAAGCCGACCTAAAATACGCAACTTCAGCTACGGTATTCACGTAGCTGAAGTTGCGTATCTTAGGTCGGAAGTCCGCTGTAGTGTAGACCTAGCCATAGAGAAAATATGGTAATAAGTGAATGTAACGTAACTGGGATATGCTTCATGCAAAAGGTCTCTCGTAAGGTATCATTACAAAGCTTATAATCTACTGAGTATGATCATCTGATTTGTATAAATGTACCACTCTTGTATCTAAAACTAGAAATATAAAATGTAACTCTGGGCCTATTGTAATTATGTAAAGTGTGGGCCATTAATGATGGTTTGAAATCTTGATGACTCCCATTAACCAGGACCATTGTCTGCAGATGGTGGTGTTTACCTGTTAGTCTTCCTGTATATATGTGTGCTGGCAAGTGGGCAATGAAGTCTTGCAGTGACATGTGATCATGTCACCTGAACTGGAATCCATCTTTAACCTGGTGCTTTTCCAGTGAGGGGGGTGGAACCCCAGAGGGACAAAGGGTTCCCGCCTTATGCAAAACATATATAAAGGGGTGGAACAGAACAAAGGGGTGAGAGGAGCCATCATGAAGAATCCCCTAGCTATCACCTGAGCTGGAACAAGAGCTCTACCAGGGGAAAGAATTGTGCCCAGGCCTGTAAGGTGTCCAGTCTGAGAAAAACTTACTGAAGCATCTCTGAGGGTGAGATTATCTGTATTTAGTTTGATTAGACATAGATTTGCGCATTTTTTTTTATTTTGCTTGGTGACTTACTTTGTTCTGTCTGTTACTACTTGGAACCACTTAAATCCTACTGTCTGTATTTAATAAAATCACTTTTTATTTAGTAATTTACTCAGAGTATGTATTAATACCTGGGGGAGCGAACAACTGTGCATATCTCTCTATCAGTGTTATAGAGGGCGAACAATTTATGAGTTTACTCTGCATAAGCTTTATGCAGGGTAAAACGGATTTATTTGGGTTTAGACCCCATTGGGAGTTGGGCATCTGAGTGCTAAAGACAAGCACACTTCTGTGAGCTGTTTTCGGGTAAACTTGCAGCTTTGGGACAAGTGATTCAGACCCTGGGACTGTGTCTGGAGCCAGACGGGAGTGTCTGGCTCAGCAAGACAGGGTGCTGGAGTCCTGAGCTGGCAGGGAAAACAGAAGCAGAGGTAGTCTTTGCACATTGGGTGGAAGCTCCCAAGGGGGTTTCTGTGATCCAACCCGTCACACCTGCCCATCAGTTCCCTGAGGGAGTCAAAGTCTGCTTTTCTGAAGTCCAGGGTCCATATTCTGCTGCTCTCCTTTCTTCCTTGTGTCAGGATCCTGAACTCGACCATCTCATGGTCACTGCCTTCCAGGTTCCCATCCACTTTTGCTTCCCCTACTAATTCTTCCCGGTTTGTGAGCAGCAGGTCTAGAAGAGCTCTGCCCCTAGTTGGTTCCTCCAGCACTTGCACCAGGAAATTGTCCCCTACACTTTCCAAAAACTTCCTGGGTTGTCTGTGCACCGCTGTATTGTTCTCCCAGCAGATATCAGGGTGATTAAAGTCTCCCATGAGAACCAGGGCCTGCGATCTAGTAACTTCTGCTAGTTGCCGGAAGAAAGCCTCGTCACCTCATCCCCCTGGTCTGGCGGTCTATAGCAGACTCCCACCACGACATCACCCATGTTGCTCACACTTCTAAACTTAATCCAGAGACTCTCAGGATTTTCTGCAGCTTCATACCGGAGCTCTGAGCAGTCATACTCCTCTCTTACATACAGTGCAACTCCCTCACCTTTTCTGCCCTGCCTGTCCTTCCTGAACAGTTTATATCCGTCCATGACAGTACTCCAGTCATGTGAGTTATCCCACCAAGTCTCTGTTATTCCAATGACATCATAGTTCCTTGACTGTGCCAGAAC
>NW_020696094.1:243-6262 GCF_002925995.2 Terrapene triunguis | reverse complement strand
CCTGGGGTTTTTATACATTTCCAGTAGCCTTTTGGCCTGAGAAAACAATAGGCTTCACTTCCCTTCTCCTAACATGCTGGCAATTAGCACAGGGTAATTTATCCATTAAACAGTTCAGCTCCAGGTCACCACAACCTTCAAAGAGACACATAGACAATAACACTATTTCCCTCCAGTGGCTTCCTAAATACTAATACTCCTTTTGTGAATCAAAGCTATAGCACTCGACAAGACTTGTTTGCTGACATCAGGACCTGAGCAAACATCTCCCCTCCAGCGCTAACAATGCGGCTGCATTTCAAAGCTCTGTGTACTTACAGATCTTCCTAACCAGTCTATACAGTTGGGCCATGGGGCAGGTCAGTCTGGGAGGTAATTAACTCTTTCTGGCCCTGTCACCTTTCAGTGAGATATTATATCACAATCATAACGTCACAGCAGCATAGAAGAGGGGAAGGAGGAAAGCAGGGAAGCAGGGAGGGTACAAGAGGGAGAGGAGGAGGGTCAGAGAAGGAGGGAGAGTAGAAGAGGGGAAGGAGGAGGGCACAGAAGGAGGGAGCGTAGAAGAGGGAGAGGAGGAGATCAGAGAAGGAGGGAGCGTAGCAGAGGGAGAGGAGAAGGGCAGAGAAGGAGGGAGAGTAGAAGAGGGGAAGGAGAAGGGCAGAGAAGGAGGAAGAGTAGAAGAGGGGAAGGAGGAGGACAGAGAAGGAAGGAGGGTAGAAGAGGGGAAGGAGGAGGGCAGAGAAGGAGGGAGGGTAGAAGAGGAGGAGGAGGAGGGCAGAGAAGGAGGGAGGGTAGAAGAGGGGAAGGAGGAGGGCACAGAAGGAGGGAGGGTAGAAGAGGGGAAGGAGGAGGGCAGAGAAGGAGGGAGCGTAGAAGAGGAGGAGGAGGAGGGCAGAGAAGGAGGGAGGGTAGAAGAGGGGAAGGAGGAGGACAGAGAAGGAGGGAGCGTAGAAGAGGAGGAGGAGGAGGGCAGAGAAGGAGGGAGCGAAGCAGAGAGGCAGGCGGAGAGGCGGAGTGTGCCAGGGTCAGGGAAGGAGACATTGCTGCACCAGAGAGGAGGACGCGGGGAAGGAGGGAGTGTGGCAGAGGCAGAGGAGGAGAGAGACCCGCGGGGACCGAGGGACGCAGGAGGAGGAGCGGGGAAGGAGGGAGTGTGGCAGAGGCAGAGGAGGAGAGGGGAAGCCGGTGGGAGAGGCTGCAGCTGTCCGCACCTCCTCCCAGGTACGTGCCGCGTTCCCGTCTTCCGCCCCGGCCCGACACCGCCCAAACCTTAACCCCCACCCCGCGTGTGCAGCCCCCTGTGTGTGTGTGTGTGTGTGTGTGTGTGTGTGTCCGGACACAGGATCGTATGTGTGTGTCCTTGTGGGGGGTGTGTCCCTAGGGTGTTGTGTGCGTGTGTCTATGCTGCGCATGTCCATCCTACACTGGGTGTTGTCTGTGTGTGTGTGTGTGTGTGTGTGTGTGTGTCCCTGGTGTGTATGTGTGTCCCTACACTGGGTGTTGTTTCTTTTTTGTCCACATCCATACACGGGGTCGTAGATTTGTGTGTGTGTCCTTGTTGTATGCGTGTCCATTCCTATGCTGGGTGTTGTGGTGTTTTGTGTGAGTGTGTGTGTGTGTCCCTGCCCTGAGTGTTGTAGATTTCAAGGCACAAGGACACACCCACAGGACACCACTCAAGTCTAATTCCTGCTTCCAGGCCCACAGCTGGGGGATGGAGGAGTGGACACAGCCCTGGGTGAGATGGGCCCGGGTGTCACTGGGTGCGTGTTGTGTGGCCCTGCTGTGTGGCCCTGCTGTACATGTGTGTTGTGTATCAGTGTTGCGCCTGTGTGTTGTGTGTCAGTGTTGTGTGTCCTGGTTGTATGTCAGTTTTGTGTCTGCATGTTGTGGCTTCATGTTGTGTGTCCCAGTTGTGTGTCAGTGATGTACCGATGTGTTGCATCTCGACATCGTGTGTCCCGGTTGTGTGTCAGTGTTGTGTCTGCGTGTGTTGTGTTGGTGTTGTGTGTCCCTGTTGTGTCTCTACACGCTCTAAGCATGCCCTGTTTGTTGTCTTGTTTGTGGTTAGCCCCGGTTGTGTTACATCTCCCCAAACCCTCTCCCCCAAGCCCCCTCCCAACACTCTGGGACCCCCCTGCCCCCAGGTTCACCCCCCACCCCCAACCCAGGGAAAAGTTAAAAATAATCAAAGTGAGAATTATGCTTCTCCGTTTCCACGGTGATCCCAGCCCCAGATTTTCTGCCCCGTTGTGTTATTTTAACACAACTTGTGTGCCCTGGGGGAGGCTCTGGGTTTTGCAGGGGCAGGAAAAGTGAGGCTGGCGGATCTGAACCCCAAATCGCTGCTGGGTGAATTGAGAAGTTTGTTGTGTTGGGGTGACGCACAATGGGGGGGAGTTTACACACACACACACATACACACGGGGCAGCAACACAACATTGAGTAACGGTGGGGGAAGAGTCTGTGGAGTGCTGCATAACGCACACGCCTGACACACAGGAGAGAGGAGGCAACGCAACACCAATGTCGCTCAGATACACACACACACACACACACACACACACACCACAACCCTCTACACACACATATACACACACACACCAACACTCTACACACACACCCACAACCCAACACTCTACACACACACACACACACACACACACACACCAACACTCTACGCACACACACACACACACCAACACTCTACGCACACACACACAACCCAACACTCTGCACACACACACACACAGCTAGTGCCCCTCACTCCCAACCCGCAGTCCCTGCTGGCCCAGCCCTGGGCTCCCCTCCCCCCCGCCCCATTGGCACATGGATTGTCTGAGCCAACCTGAGTCATGTCCCAACCCTGAGCCAAGGAACCGCAGGGCCATAAATCATCGAACTGGTGCTGATGGGGCAGAAACGTCTCAGGAACTGGGCATCACCTGGGCTTCCCTCCCCGCCCCCCCTCCACAGCCCTGCCAGTGCCCCTCACTCCCAACCCACAGCCCCTGCTAGACCAGCCCTGGGCTCCCCACCCCACTCACCCCCTCCCTGTCCCCTCGCTCTCAGTCACACTCTGTGCTGTGATTTAAATCTCTCTCCTCGAGGGGGATGCTCTTCCTGTCTTGCTATCCACCCGAAACGCCCCCTCCATTCATCTTCTCACCCAGCCACCCACAACCCCGTCCACCCACCCACCCACCTCTAACCCCCAGCCAGCCATCCACAACTTCATCCATCCACCCACCCGAAAACCCACCTCCATCCATCCACCTACCTGAAAACCGCCAGCCAGCCACCCACAACTTCATCCATCCACCCACCGGAAAACCCCCAGCCAGCCACCCACAACTTCATCCATCCACCCACCGGAAAAAAACCCTGCATACATCCATCCACCCACCCGAAAACCCCCAGCCAGCCACCCACAACTTCATCCATCCACCCACCCAAAAAAACCCCTCCATCCATCCATCCACCCACCCGCAAACCCCCCTCCATCCATCCATCCATTCACCCACCCGAAAACCTCCCCTCCATCCATCCATCCACCAACCTGAAAACCCCCAGCCAGCCACCCACAACTTCATCCATCCACACACCGGAAAAACCCCAGCAAGCCACCAACAACTTCATCCATCTATCCACCCACCTGAAAACCCCCCTCCATCCATCCATCCACTCACCCGAAAACCCCCCTCCCTCCCTCCCTCCCTCCATCCATCCACCCACATGAAAACCCCCAGCAGCCACCCACAACTTCATCCATCCACCCACCGGAAAACCCCCCTCCATCCATCCATCCATCCATCCACCCATCAACCCAAACCACCACCTTCATTTATCCATCCATTCACCCACACAGCGGGGCCCATAGGATTCAGGGGGCCTGGGGCAAAGCAATTTCGGGGGCCCCTTCCATACAAACAAGTTGCAATACTCTAGTAACATGTATTTGGAAATGTAAAAATAACCAGTGAAATACATTCAAAAATTAATATGTAATAATTTGAAAATACACTAAATACATTATTTAAAAACATTAAATGCTGTAATGGTATGTATACATTTGCAATTACGTAATGGGTTGTCGCTGGGTGATGGTGATGGTTGGTGCCAATGGGCTGTCGCTGCCTGTGGGTGGTGCTGCTGTTGCCCAGGGCTGGGTGGGGAGCTGGGCTCTGGGTCGGGGGGTGCCCGGCTCACAGGGGCTGGGCTCAGGGATGTGGGGAGATGGGGTCGGGGGGTGTCCGGCTCACAGGGGCTGGGCTTGGAGCTGGGGGTCAGGGCTGTGGGGGGCTGGAATTGGGGGATGCCTGGCTTAGAGGGGTTGGGCTTGGAGCTGGGGGTCAGGGCTGTGAGGGGCTGGAGTTGGGGGATGCCCGGCTCAGAGGGTTTTACCATGCCGCCTCCCCCCTCTCCCAGAGCCTCAGCGAGCCGCATCCAGGAGCTCCTGCCGCTCGGCCCGCCGGAGCTTGCAGCCCCGCCCCCTTACCACGTGGCTCCGAGCGGGAGGACCTTAGGCCCCACCCCCTTACCACACAGCTCCGAGCGGGAGGAGCTCAGGCCCCGCCCCCTTACCACGCGGCCCGAGCGGGAGGACCTCAGGCCCCGCCCCCTTACCACGCAGCTCCGAGCGGGAGGACCTCAGGCCCCGCCCCCTTACCACGCGGCTCCGAGCGGGAGGACCTTAGGCCCCGCCCCCTTACCACACAGCTCCGAGCGGGAGGAGCTCAGGTCCCGCCGCTGCAGCGCTGTCTAGGGCCGCTCCTGGACATGGAGTGCTGAGGCGCTGGGGGATGGGGGAAGGCGGAGGCGGGGGCGGGGGGGAGCCTCTGACATTCTTGTGGGGGCCCCTGCAGGGCCCGGGGCCTGGGGCAAATTGCCCCACTTGCCCCCCCCGGGTGGCCCTGCACCCACAACCCCGTCCACCCACCCACCCACCTCTAATCCCCAGCCAGCCACCCACAACTTCATCCATCCCCCTCAAAATCCCCCTCCAGCCATCCATCCACTCACAACCCCGTCCATCCATCTACCCATCCAAACACTCATCCACAGCCGCTGTCCATCCTTCCATCCACCCACAATCGATCTAGCCCTATGTACATCTCCCACCCATCTCTCCTGCCACATGTCCCATCTCTCCCTTCCAGACCCACCATGTCGGAGGTGGACAAGTCCCAGCCAGTGGCCCTGGGGGCCTCGCGGGTCGAGCTCCGGGTCTCATGCTGGAACCTCCTGGACCGGGACACCCTGACCAACCCGAACCCCTGCGTCGTGCTGAAGCAGCAAAGCGAGGGGCAGTGGAGCGAGGTATGGGGTCGCCGGGGTGGATGGGGATCCCCTCCACAAGTCTCCCGATCATCCCCTGTCCCAGGAACCCTCCCCCCATGCCTCCCCCTTGGGCTGCCCCCACAGTCCCTCGTTCTCACTCAGGGGAAATTGGGGAACCCCCACAGTGCCCCTCAGTTTCTGAGGTGTGTCCCTCTCCCCCACTTCTCTCTGCTCTGGGCTTCCACCTCTTGGCCCCCCAAACTCTCTCCCCCAGATAGGAGACGTGGCCCCCTTAAGCCACCGTCCCATTATCCCCCAAAGAGGTGCGCCCTGTTCCTCAGAGCCCCCTCTCCCCACTGAATCTCCTCCTGAACCCTGTCCCCCACCCCCAGGTGGGGCGCTCCGAGATCATGTGCTGCAGCTTGAACCCCGTCTTCTCCCACGTCTTCCCGCTGGACTACTTCTTCGAGGAGATGCAGACGCTGGGCTTCGAAGTCTACGACGCCAACGGTGCTGAGGATGCGGGGTTCCAGGATGATGCTTTCCTGGGGGAGGCCGAGTGCTCCCTGGGCCAGGTGGGGACATGGGGCATACCCCCAATAACCCTAACCCTACACCTAACCCTGGGGACATGGGGAAACCCCCAGATAACCCTAATCCTAAACCTAACCCTGGGGACATGGAGTATACCCCCAATAACCCTAACCCTACACCTAACCCTGGGGACATGGGGTA
>NW_020696094.1:0-233 GCF_002925995.2 Terrapene triunguis | reverse complement strand
TAACCCTGGGGACATGGGGTAAACCCCCAATAACCCTAACCCTACACCTAATCCTGTGGACATGGGGTATACCCCCAATAACCCTAACTCTGGGAACATGGGGTAAACCCCCAGATAACCCTAACCCTAAACTTAACCCTGGGGACATGGGATAAACTCCCAGATAACCCTAACCCTAACCCTAATCCTAACCCTGGGGACATGGGGTATACCCCCAATAACCCTAACCCTAA
>NW_020696093.1:0-10684 GCF_002925995.2 Terrapene triunguis | reverse complement strand
TCGTTCACCTGCACATCTACCAATGTGATATATGCCATCATGTGCCAGCAATGCCCCTCTGCCATGTACATTGGCCAAACTGGACAGTCTCTACGCAAAAGAATTAATGGACACAAATCTGACATCAGGAATCATAATACTCAAAAACCAGTGGGAGAACACTTTAACCTGTCTGGCCATTCTATGACAGACCTGCGGGTGGCTATCTTAAAACAGAAAAACTTCAAAAACAGACTCCAGCGAGAGACTGCTGAGCTGGAATTGATATGCAAACTAGACACAATCAACTCAGGGCTAAACAGGGATTGGGAATGGCTGAGCCATTACAAACATTGAATCTATCTCCCCTTGTAAGTATTCTCACACTTGCTTCTTATCAAACTGTCTGTACTTGGTTACCTTGATTATCACTTCAAAAGTTTTTTTTCTCTTACTTAATTGGCCTCTCAGAGTTGGTAAGACAACTCCCACCTGTTCATGCTCTCTGTATGTGTGTATATATATCTCTTCGATATGTTTCACTCAATATGCATCCGAAGAAGTGGGTTGTAGCCCACGAAAGCTTATGCTCTAATAAATTTGTTAGTCTCTAAGGTGCCACAAGTACTCCTGTTCTTTTTACCATAAATGTTGTCATTAGAGCTGTTAAATAACTATCTGGCCAAATTCTCTCCTGTGCCAAAAATGACCCTCAAAGGAGCTGGATCACATAAGAGAATCTGGTCCATTGTTCACAAGAGATCTTATTTCTTAACACCCTTTAATTCACCCACTGTTGCTGACAATTCTTCTCAGCCTTCTCTTCCTCTTTCTCCTGTCCTCAGTAACCTTGTGATTATTGTAATAAGATTGTTAGTGATTCTGAGGATCCAACCACTTTTATTTCTTAATTGAGTCTCTGCACAGTGTACATGCATCTCTCTATGGCACATGTGAGAGCCATTAACTCCATGCTATACCCCTATGGAGTATAGCTGGAGAGTGTCTCACTTCATCGAACAAGAAACATCTTGTTCAAAGGTCACTGTCAGATATCACTGCCGTGTTTGCTCTTCCTAGGCTCAACTGTTAGCTAGAAAGAGATCATAGAAGCAAACTCTGATTGAGCGGCCACTGCTATGGCTTTCTATTTACGTCCAGGTTTGGAATAGGAATTCTGCTCATAAATCCATGGTATGGCTGAAATCCATGTGCCCCTAACCCATATCAGTCTGTTTTGATTGGCTAAATGGGGATCATCCCACCCATCCCACCAATTCCTGAAGCACGAGCAGCAATAAATGGTCTGCCTTCCAATGGCGGTGCTGAATTACTTCCCCTCCATTAAAGTCCATATCCTACTTCGTTGTTTAAAAAAATAAATAAAAGAAAATACAGAGGAGAGGAATTCAGCATGGGGAACTAGCTTTGCTTTGTCTAAGCTGCATTGCATATACATCGCAATCAGATCGGGCAGATAAAATACAGACGCACGTTTATCTGCTCTGTTTACGCTTGTCCCAGTCCCTTCCCCGAGCCTGTAAAAATTCACACAATAGCGAGTGGCGCTGGACAGCTGGAGAATTCCTGAAGTGAAACACCTGAAGCGGGGAAATCAGGAGACTTAAACAGCTATGAGCTACTGCTCTATTACATAAGCAAATTGGAGATAAATGTAGTGGCTAGACTGGACTGTCACACTAGGGAGAATATAGAGATGCCCACAGAGGACAAGTTTAGGCAGAGTGCCTCTGGGGCCACTGTGACTGTGCCCAACTGCAGAGGGCACAGGGGTGCATAAGGTCACAAGGATCCCCTGGGTCTGGTATCCACATACTAGTTTGCCAAGGCCTGTCATGCAAGGTCTTTACTGAAAGCCTGTGTCACTGGTCTCCACAATTATCGCGAATGTATGGATGCAGAATGCGCAAGGAGGGCTGCATATATACTGAAAAATTGTTCTTAAGGTTTATGGCTTGGGGCTGGTCACCAAAAGGTGTGAAGCAGGTTTCTTTCAGGCAAGAGACGTCTATCGGTCTATCTATCTGTATACAGTAAAAGCTGTTTTATCTGGCATGTTGGGGGAACGGTGGGTGCTGGTAAGTGGAAAATGCCGGTTAACTAAGAGGGATGGAGTTTGGGCGCAGGAGGGGTAAAGGGCTGGGAGTTGGGGTGCCAGATCTGGGGGGCACTCACCTCAGGCGGTTCCCCACAAGCAGTGACCTGTCCCAGCTGCTCCTAGGTGGAGGCGCAGCAGGTGGCTCTGCGCGCTGCCCCTGCGGTTCCCAGCCAATGGGAGCTGTGTTACTAGCTCTCGGGGCAGGGGTAGCTCGCAGAGCCGCCTACTGTGTCTCCGCCTAGGAGCAGCCGGGACAGGTCGCTGCTTGCGGGGAGATGCCCGAGGTGAACGGCCCCCGGATCCAGCACCCCAAGCCACCTCCTGCACTCAAACTCCCTCCCAGAGCCCGCGCTCCACACTCCCTCCCGTACCCCAACCCCCTGCCAGCCCCGCGCCAACCAGACTATACACCAGAATTTCAATGAAGATCAGAAATGCCGGTTTCTAGAGCTTTCTGGTTGGTGAAGTGCTGGATAAAACAGCTTTTACTGTACTGAGTATTGTATACTTCACTATGAATGCCTACTTACAGTCTGAGCAAAATGCTAATCAAGTGATTGGAAAATCTCCAGGGGAGATTATAGACAGGACAACACAAGCAGTGAAGGTTCTCTTGTTTGCAAGTGAAGACAATGGGTTTGGGGGACTATAATTCTAGGTATAAAGCTCCAATCGGCACCTAGGAGTAAGCCAACAGCGGGCTTGCTTCATGAACAGAAGATCACAGCCAGGCCTGGCTGTAATACACTGGAAGGGTTTGGGGTGAGCTTTTGCTCTGTAGGACACGACAATGTCTTGTTAATTAAGTTTAGACTCTAGTGTGCGTGTTGTGATTTTATCTTATAGGTCATAGAATATCAGGGTTGGAAGGGACCTCAGGAGGTCATCTAGTCCAACCCCCTGCTCAAAGCAGGACCAATCCCCAACTAAATCATCCCAGCCAGGGCTTTGTCAAGCCTGATCTTAAAAACCTCTAAGGAAGGAGATTCCACCACCTCCCAAGGTAACCCATTCCAGTGATTCACTCTTGGTTTCCATTGTTTTCGCGTGCTATTACTTAAATCTCTGTCCTTTGTTAAATAAACTGGCACGTGCTTTCTCGGCAAACAAATCTAAGTGCTGTGTGTGAAGTGGAGCTGGGTTCTCCGGTGTAACGGGGGAGTCGAGGACCTGGGAATTCTGTCAGCATCCAGTGGATCAGGGGCTGGGCATGCCAGGGAGACGCACGGAGGACTCGGAGTGGCTGGGTGCCTATCATTAACCTGTAAAGAGGGGTCTAGAGGGCAATGCTTGTGTTACCAGAGGATGGTGGTGTTGGGGAGCTGACCTACAGCAGGCACAGACGAGGCTTCCTCCTGCCAAGGGCAGGGGGTAGCAAGGCACCTCACAACCCTGGGCACCCCCAGTCACTGCCTAAAGGAGATGCCTTTAAAGTCTTGCCAGATGGAGCCTAAGGGGAAGCTGGCTATGGCCAAACCTCTGCCACATCAATGATGCCTTTGGTTCTAGGGAACACTCTATGCCAGCTTTTCTGGAGGAGAAGGATAGCTATATGGCTAAGGCCCTAAACGAGGCCTTGTGAGATTGTGGGGTCAGTTCCAGGCTCTGTCCCAGGCTTCCTGAGCAAGTGATTTGTTCTCTCTGTGCCTCAACCCAGGGATAATAATCCTTTGTTTTCCCCACCCTTTGTCTGTGGGAATTGTGAGCTCCTCCAGGCAGGAGTGGTCTCTTATTATGTGTATGTCCAGTGCCTTGTACAACAGAGCCAGGATTGCCTTTATGTCAGGGGTTCTCAAACCGGGGGTCGGGACCCCTCAGGGGGTCACAAGGTTATTACATGGGGGGGTCGCGAGCTGTCAATCTCCACCCCAAACTCCACTTTGCCTCCAGTATTTATAATGGTGTTAAATACATAAAAAAGGTGGTTTTAATTTATAAGGGGGGGGTCGCGCTCAGAGACTTGCTATGTGAAAGAGGTCACCAGTACAAAAAGTTTGAGAGCCACTGCTTTATGTGCTACTGTCATATTACGCCTCATCAGAAAGATACATTTTTGACACCGTTGAGCCACTCAGCGATTTCCTACTTTCGACACGTGCATGTAATTTTAAGTATGTCTGTTCCGATCAATAAAAGGTGCTAATTTTTAAGTCTCCGATGTACAATAAGCAGGCGCAGTCATACTTAGCACGCGTTCTGCAGCATTACTTGTCCTTAGCTCGCGGGGGGCGTCGGGGGGGGGGGGGGGGGGGGGAAGTTGTCATGCTTGGGTTAAAAGTGGGCAAACTGAGTGTGGGAACAGATCTGATGACACCTGGCCTATCCATCAGACCTCAGTCCTCCCCCTCCGAGGTTATAGAGGAAAGGAATAAACAGGGAAGCTAAAGTTAGAGGAGGCTCTCCAGATCCCTCTCCCTGGCTTGCAGGAAAACATTCCCCCACAGATTCCCCTCCTCCCTGTCTGTTGCTAATGAGAGCGCCCCCTCCGGTTTCAACTGCCGGCCTACCATCATACTGAACCTGGTCTCCACCAGGTGAAATAGCAGAAGCCACATTAAGTGGGACTTTTAAAATCAGGTGGGGTGAAACCCAAGTAAAATATACTGGAGGGAACAATACTGCAATTGCAGGGAGATGGGCAGGATCCTCTAATAGGCCTTTACCAATTCTAATTTCTACAAACTCATCCAATCTTACCTGTAAACTGAGAGCGCTCAGCGCCTCAAAGTGGCTGCAAGAGGAGACACCAAATGCACTGGCAGCGTGAAACTTTTACAGCAGTTACTGTCCCTGTCCCCGGATGCATCAACGTTAATTTCATCATTTGGCAGACAATTTTTAATCATCATCATCCAGATTAGGTAACATTAAATAACAGCAACAGCTCCACTATACTGACCTTGCGTACTCAGCCATGAACACAGGAGAGCAGCCTCTCGGCAATTTACTCAGTGACACAAAAGATCTTCCCCAGGCATGAACATGCTGTCGTATTCTGGTTGATTACCTGTTCTCTTGTATTTGCAGACATAAACCTGCTCTGTGAAAACTGCAGACTGATTTTTCTGTTTGGGGTGTACGTGACGATATTGTGGTGTGCACACACAATAAAAGAGAAAGAAACCTGTCGCGCTAAAACAAAATCCCAAGTGCCAGATTCTGTTCCTGGCTACACCCTGTGTGAACCTAGAGTAGATCCAGTGAAGTAAAATGAGTTACACCAGGGTAAAACCTAGATTTGTAGGGTGAAATCGTGGCTTCAATGAAGCGAAAGAGTTTTGCCACTGACTTCATAGAGCAGGGGTCGGCAACCTTTCAGAAGTGGTGTGCCGAGTCTTCATTTATTCACTCTAATTTAAGGTTTTGCATGCCAGTAATACATTTTAACATTTTTAGAAGGTCTCTTTCTATAAGACTATAATATATAACTAAACTATTGATGTATGTAAAGTAAATAAGGTTTTTAAAATGTTTAAGAAGCTTCATTTAAAATTAAATTAAAATACAGAGCCCCCCGGACCGGCGGCCAGGTCCCGGGCAGTGTGAGTGCCACTGAAAATCAGCTTGCGTGCCGCCTTCGGCACACGTGCCATAGGTTGTCTACCCCTGTCATCGAGTATAGTTTCAAACTTATAAAGCCAGAAGGGACCACTGTGATCAATTAATCTGACCTCCTGCGGGACACAGGCAAGAGGACTTCCCTGAATTAATTCCTGTTTGATCTACAGCAGATCTTTCAGAAAGACACCCAATATTTAAAAATTGCCAGTGATGGAGAACCCTTGATGTCAGTGGGGCCAGGATTTCCCCCAGAGATTTTAAGGCCAGAAGGGACCATTATGATCAGCTACTCTGACCTTCTGCATAACACAGGCCAGAGAATTTCACCCAGGGATTGCTGCTTTGAGCCCAATGACTTGTGGTCATACTGGAGACGATTTAGAAAAGCATCCAATCTTCATTGAAACACTCCACGTGATAGAGAATTTACCACTTCCCTCGGAAGCTGTCCCATTGGTTAATTACCCTAGTAACCAATGTGAGTGAGATCAGACTCAGAGTGCAAATATCATCAAGAGCAAGGAAAACAGTCCCACTGAACTGCACGTATTTAAAAAACACAAGAACAGATGGTCACCTCATGGATAAGATACAATGTCTGGGATCCTGTAGCAAAGCTCCTGTTTTGGGGCCAGATCCTGATCTGTGTAAATCCAGAGCACCTCCACTGATGCACAATGGAGTTAATCCGGATTTACACCAGTGTAACGGAGATCAGAATTTGGCACTTGATTTGTTCAGGATCCTTTTTTATAGTGTATAACTTGGATTTTCTAGGAGCTTCTGCACAAAAAGCCCAAGTCTTTGAGATAAAGGATGAATGTCATTAGTTAGAACCAGTAGCAGATTCCAATCCCTTATTTGAACCACCACCCACAAGAAGGCAACAGGGACCTACCTAGAGTGCACTATAGTAAGGAGGGGATGGGGGGAAGAAAGTAAGTGTTTGTGACCTTCACTCATTGGGTCTAAAATCAGATTTTAAGCTGTTTGGGGCAGGGACCACATCTCGCCATTGGCTCAGCAAAGCCCTTTCAGGCACTGGGCAACTAATTAAAATGATTATTAGCAATAATAATTAATATTAAACTGAGCTGCTCACTTCGGAGGTCTCAAAATGATTTTCTTCACACACACACACACACACACACACACACACACACACACACACACACCAAAATGTTTTGAAAACAGTCAGATGGCGTCCAAAATCTGAAAGCGCTAAAGCAGCGATACTCAAACCTCAGTGGTTCAGAAGCCAAATTAGCGATCAACCTTACCCAAGAGTCACAGTCGTGTGAATTCATTTGTTTCACTTGCTATTTTTACACACACACACACACACACACACACACTTCTCACAGCAAAATGACTGACCAAGTATTATTATTTTATCAACTACAATTGGTTAGTAACATAGTAAAAACATTGTGATTGGTTAATAACTTAGAGTGGTTAAGAATCAAATCACAGCGTGTTTTAATATCGTGTGCTGCAAAGAGCAGCAGGAGACACACTGAAGAGGCACTTGTGGCTCTCAACCCTCGACTGAGTAGCACTGCTCTAAAGTGACCATTCCCGTAACTATAGGGGTTGCTTTGTCCCTGCAATGTCTCCTTTAGAATGGCAGCTCGTTAGGAAAATGAACATTGCAAACTCCATTTCCTTTCTACACTTAACCCAAAATCTCAGGGTAAATCCCTTGGGTTTTTTATTTGTCTGTATTATATAAGGGTCCCCAAGATTTACCATTTGAGACAAGCGCTCAAAATCCTAAAGCGCAAGTTTGAATATTCTAACAGAGTGGGGCCTAAATCAGAACTTCCCTTCTTCCTTTCAAAATTCAGGGTTTTTTTTTTTTTTTATTAGAATTCCAAAAATATAAGGACTCCATTTTCCAGTCAAAAATCAGCACCTTAAACCACACTCAGAAACTGACTGGCAGCAGATGCAGGTCACAGATGCTGTGGACGTCAGTGTTATATGATACACCTGAGTTCCAGACAGCCAGGTATGCTGGGCTCTTTCTAACAGGCAGATGGTCACATTCTGCACTACCTGGCGCATCTCAATAGTATTATGGGGACTTTGCAGGGGGGGAGGTTCGCCTTCCTCTGTGGCATGGGGAGCACATCGCTTGCTAGGATCATCTGGGAATATCTCACCAAATCAATTCCCTGCTGCCACATGGCCCTCAGCCACTGGTGGCACATCAGTCCCTCTTGTGGCACACAATTGTCTCCTGAGGACTGAAATACTTGAGTCTAATACAGGTCATTGGGTATGGTTCAGTGGCCTGTGATATACAGACTAGATGATTCAGTGGCCCCTTCCGGCCTTAAACTCTATGCCTGTAAGATAAATGTAAGAAGACGCTGAGCTCCTTTATGAAGCAACAAGGGCCTCCACCCAAAACAAAGCCACTTGCAAGACTGGAGTAGCAGTTAGCCATGCAGCCCCAATGGGGCTCCATGCGGATCTGATAACAAACTAAGGGCCGGGGACTGTTTGGCTTGGAGCTGTGCATTTGGTGGGTGAGAGAGAGAAGCAATGGGAGACATCACAGTAAAAGACACAGCGAAAAGGAGCAGAAAGCCAAGGAGGTGGCAGAACAAGCAATGGGAGCGCAGCCCTGAGAAAAGCCTAGAGAGAGAGCTTTTGGGCTGAGTGCTGGCTAAAAAAGGTTTGGAACTGTAAGCAAAGGAACTATCACCTGTTCGTTTATTGCTCCTGTATTCAAGGAAACAAGACTTTGTACGTTCTTTTCAGGGCTGTCGATTAATCGCAGTTAACTCAAAAAATGTATTGTGATTAAAAAAATTAATCACAATTAATCGCAGTTTTAATCGCATTAAACAATAGAATACCAATTGTAAATGTATTAAATATTTTTTGGATCTTTTTTTACATTTTTAAATATAATTGATTTCAATTACAACACAGAATACAAAGTGTACACTGCTCACTTTCTTTATCATTTTTACAGTGCAAATATTTGTAATAAAAAATAAAATAAACAGTATTTTTCAATTCACCTCATACAAGTACTGTAGTGCAATTTCTTTATTGTGAAAGTGCAATACAATGTAGATTTTTTTTGTTACATAAGCGCACTCAAAAACAAAACTTTTGATCCTACAAGTCCACTCAGTCCTACTTCTTGTTCAGCCAATCGCCAAGAGAAACAAGTTTGTTTACATTTATGGGAGATCAGGGCCGTCCCTAGAGATTGTGGTGTCCTACGTAGCCCCCCTGTGGGGGACCGGCCCTGGGCCTCCATGTGGGGGTGGGGGGGCATCCCAGGCCTCCGTGGGGGAGGGGAGAGGGGGCTGCACCCAAGGGCATTGGGAGGCAGGAACAGCCAGTGCAGGAAGGCAGCAGGGGTCAGGCCCGCCCCCGCACTCACGGGGCAGTGAGAAGTGGAGCAACACAACCTCAGCCTGCTCCACTCTGCTCTCCCGGCTCCCAGACTTGGGGAAAGGGGACAAACCGTCCCCCAGCACTCACCGGCAGTGCGGCTGGGAGCCAGCGGAGCGGAGCGGGCTGGGGTTGGGTCGCTCCATTTCCCGCTGCCCGGTCAGTGCAGGGCAGGCCCGACCCCTGCTGCAGTCCCCCGGGACGCATAGCTCAGGGGACGGGGTTTGGGGGGGGGAAGGGACGGGGCAGGGGCAGAGGCAGCTTTCCTGGGCCCTGCTGTGCACAGCCCACGAGGGGCCAGCTCAGCTGTCCAGGGAATTGGGCTGGCCACTGGAGCTAGATGCAGCACGCAGCTGCATAGGGCACCAGGAAATTTGGGGCAATTTGGTGCCCTACGCAGCTGTGTAGTTTGCGTATGGGTAGGGACAGCCTGCAGGAGATAATGCTGCCCACTTCTTATTTACAATGTCACCAGAAAGGGAGAACAGGCGTTCGCATGGGACTTTTGTAGCCGGCATTGCAAGGTATTTACGTGGCAGATATGCTAAACATTTGGATGCCCCTTCATGCTTCGGCCACCATTCCAGAGGACATGCTTCCCTGCTGATGATGCTCATTAAAAAAAAAAATGCGTTAATTAAATTTGTGACTGAACTCCTTTGGGGAGAATTGTATGTCCTCTGCTCTGTTTTACCCACATTCTGCCATATATTTCATGTTATAGCAGTCTCGGATGATGACTCAGCACATGTGAGAACACTTTCACTGCAGATTTGACAAAACGCAAAGAGGGTACTAATGTGAGATTTCTAAAAATAACTACATCACTCGACCCAAGGTTTAAGAATCTGAAGTGCCTTCCAAAATCTGAGAGGGACGCGGTGTGGAGCATGCTTTCAGAAGTCTTAAAAGAGCAACCCTCCGATGCGGAAACTACAGAACCTGAACTACCAAAAAAGAAAATCAACCTTCTGCTGGTGGCATCTGACTCAGATGATGAAAATGAACACGTCAGTCCGTACTGCTTCGGATTGTTATCGAGCAGAACCTGTCACCAGCATGGACGCATGTCCCCCGGAATGATGGTTGAAGCATGAAGGGATATATGAATCTTTAGCGCATCTGACATGTAAATATCTTGCGAAGCCGGCTACAACAGTGCCATGAGAACGCCTGTTCTCACTTTCAGGTGACATTGTGAACAAGAAGTAGGCAGCATTATCTCCTGCAAATGTAAACAAACTTCTTTGTCTGAGTGATTGGCTGAACAAGAAATAGGTCTGAGTGGACTTGTAGGCTCTAAAATTTTACATTGCTTTATTTTTGAATGCAGTTTTTTTGTACATAATTCTACATTTGTAAATTCAGCTTTCATGACAAAGATTGCATTACAGTACTTGTATTAGGTGCATTGACAATACAATTTGTTTTTTATAGTGCAGATACTTGTAATAAAAAATAAATATAAAGTGAGCACTGTACACTTTGTATTCTGTGTTATAAATTGAATATATTAGAAAATGTAGAAAACATCAAAAAATATTTAAATAAATGGTATTCTATCATTGTTTAACAGTGCAATTAATCGTGATTAATACACCTCTACCC
>NW_020696092.1:0-3441 GCF_002925995.2 Terrapene triunguis | reverse complement strand
ACAGTCCGGTTTGACCAATGTACATGGCAGAGGGGCATTGCTGGCACTGGAATGGTACCATGTGATGTATGCCATCATGTGCCAGCAATGCCCCTCTGCCATGTACATTGGTCAAACCGGACTGTGTCTACGCAAAAGAATTAATGGACACAAATCTGACATCAGGAATCATAACATTCAAAAACCAGTAGGAGAACACTTTAACCTGTCTGGTCACTCAATGACAGATCTGCGGGTGGCAATTTTGCAACAGAAAAGCTTCAAAAACAGACTCCAACGAGAAACTGCTGAGCTTGAATTGATATGCAAACTAGATACAATCAACTTAGGCTTGAATAGAGACTGGGAATGGCTGAGCCATTACAAACATTGAATCTATCTCCCCATGTAAGTATTCTCACACTTCTTATCAAACTGTCTGTACTGGGCTATCTTGATTATCTCTTCAAAAGTTTTTTTTTCTCTTACTTAAATGGCCTCTCAGAGTTGGTAAGACAACTCCCACCTTTTCATGCTCTCTGTATGTGTATATATATATATCCTCAATATGTGTTCCATTCTATGCGTCCGAAGAAGTGGGCTGTAGCCCACGAAAGCTTATGCTCAAATAAATTTTAGTCTCTAAGGTGCCACAAGTACTCCTGTTTTGAAAAGCTTACCCTACATGTTTAAGTTGACCAAGTGATTGTTTTTTATTTTTTTCTAATGATTTTATTCTAAACAAAGAGTAGTGGAAAGCTAATGTATGTTAAGAACTGTTTTTCTGTTTGTACTCAGGGTTTCTTTGATATTCCAGTGGATAACTTGTATGCAGAACCTGCAGTGTTGCAATGGATTAAAGAGAATATTTTGGAATGGAGAAACTGTATCATAGTCTCACCTGATGCAGGTGGAGCAAAAAGGTAGTGTGCAAACTACAAATTGTCCATAGAGTTCAACTATTACTATACAGTCTGTTTCACAGAAAGGAATGGTTTGCTCATACTTCTTGGTTGACTTATTTGTTTTATTGCTGAAAATAGTATGAGGCAGTAGCTGTAAATGCTGATGGCTCCAGTTCCATTGTAATGAAACAATAGTCCTTCCAATGTAGTTCATTCTTGGTTATATGTAGGAATTTTCCGTATTCTAAAGAAAATATTTTCTCTCTCCCTGAATATGGCCTCATTAGCTGAGTCCCTGTACAGGAGGAAAGAGGCTTTTCCTGCTGCATGCTCCTTTAGCACAGTTACTGCACCTCTTCCTGCTTCTCTCTGGAGCTACATACATTTCCCTTCTCTATTCAAGCATGTGGCCTACTCTCACTGTACCTGCTGGAGTTTAGGTAAGAGCATACTTGAGTCATGTTTCTTTAATAATAATAATAATAATAATTAATAATAAATTAAAAAAAAAAAGTTGCATTCCTGGCTGAAAATCTATTGACTCAAGTTTAGTGATGTGTAATCAGAAAAATAATCTGGTGGAAATATTAAACAAGCTTGGGGAGCGGGGAGGAAATGTGGAGGTGTTAGATTAATGGCATATTACTTCAATCATGGCATCCATTATTACTCATTCAGCAGATCATCTTTTGTTTGGTTCTGGTCAAATACGAATTGATGTCAGAATTCTGAATTATGCTATCTGTGAAGTGACAAAGTACGCCATGTAGATGGAACACTTCTCAAGCAGAGATTGTTGGTCATTCTGCTGATAAGAAATCCCTGCCCATCAGCCGGAAACTTGGAGATTGTGGCAGGGAGAGGGAGAACAGTTAGGTCATCTAGTCCAGGGCCGGGCAAACTTTTTGGCCCGAGGGCCACATCAGGGTTGCGCAACTAGATATGGAGGGCTGGGTAGGGAAGGCTATGCCTCCCCAAACAGCCTGGCCCCTGCCCCCATCCGCCCCCTCCCACTTCCCGCCTCCTAATTCCCCCTCTCAGAACCCCTAACCCATCCAACTCCCTGATCCATCCACATCCCCGCCCCCTGACCACCCCCTCCCAGGACCCCCCGCCCCTAACTGCCCCCTGGGATCCCACCCCCTTATACAACCCCCCCGCTCCCTGTCCCCTGACTGCCCTCCTGACCTCTATCCACATCCCCACCCCCTGACAGGCCCCCCGGGACTCCCACTCCCAACCCTCCCTGTTCTCCATCCCCTGACCGCCCCCCCAGAATGTCTGCCCCATCCAACTGTCCCCTCCTCCCTGACTGCCCCCCAGGACCTGCTGCTCCCTTACCCAACCCCCCCGCTCTCTGTCCTCTTACCAGCAGCAGGAGCTCGCAGCCGCGACACCCGGCCAGAGCCAGCTGCGCTCCCCACGCTGCCCAGCGGGAGCGGCGGGCCAGAGTGCGGCCGACGTGGCTGTGGGGAGAGGGGGGACAGCGGGGGAGGGACTGGGGACTAGGCTCCCTGGCCGGGAGCTCAGGGGCCGGGCAGGAAGGTCCCGCAGGCCACATGTGGCCCACGGGCCATAGTTTGCCCATGTCTGATCTAGTCCCTCTCATTGCCAGTGAAGGACTGCCATAAAGTGGATTTGACCAAAGCCTCATGTTTGTCACAAGTTTAGATGATTAACAGCCAAAAAAGAGAAGGGAAGGGGATCACTTTTCTACTTAATGTACATAATCTATTTTGAAGAATGAAGTTACCGATTTGGAGAGAGACTGTAAAAAGCATTCCAAAGATAATCTAGTAAATTAGGCGACTTCCTTTTTCAGTCCAATATGATGTATTTATTCCTTTTCTCCCCTTTCCTCCCCCCCCCGACTCCCCTGGCCTGAAACAATTCAATCTTGTGGTAGAATTCACCAAGTGGCAGAGACAAGCTGTCCGGAAAACTTCTTTATATATTTTATCAAATTAATTGCTTACAAGGGCTTTTTTTACAAGAAACATTTGCTTGTATTTAGCATGACTGTATTTAGCATATCTTCATGTCATAAAGTAATCAGACACTGCCTCTTGAAGTGGGAAAAATATTCTTTAACATGAAAAGATGGAGACATTTATGTATGTTACCCAGCTAATTACTATATTCTGAGAGAGAGAGAGAGAGAGAGAGAGAGGACTACCTATACAAGCTCCATAATTAACTCTGGATTTCTAAAAATAATTAGCAGTAACACAAGTTACTGGAAGAACAGCATGTTGGTTTTTTTAATGAATGATCTTGACCTAGATCTGGAAATATTTTACGGGATAGAAGGATTTGCATACAGTAGAACCCCATTTATCAGACCCTCCCTTAACTGGCTCTCTGCATTTACCGAACAACCAGGACTCCAGGGCCAGACTTGGGTGATCTCTCCTGTGGCTGCTAGATGACACTGCAGCGTCTCATATTTCTCCGGTTTATCTGGAATTCTGATTATTCGAGTTGGACCTAGTCCCAATTAGTCTGGATAAATGGAGTTCTGCTGTATATATTAGAGACAAGCTGGGTGAGGTAATAT
>NW_020696091.1:0-5173 GCF_002925995.2 Terrapene triunguis | reverse complement strand
CTGTCAGAGCAGCTTTTGCTGGGGGCTTCTCCCAGCACTTTCCAATAGTGGGAAAGTATGAAATCCCCGTTTGACTGCTGGGGACAGAGCCAGAGAGGGGGGAGCAACTTACCCAAAGTCCCACAGGGAAAGGAAAACACCCAGCATTGGAACCAACAGGAAACCCAGCAATGGTACTCAGGAGTCCTGACTCCCAGTCCCCTGGTCCAGTCACTCCAGCGGAGCACACTCCCTCTCAAAAGCAGGGGGAGTGGACATGGGGGCCTGGTTGTAATTGCCAGCTGTGGGAGGGAGTGTGCAGTAGTGGTTAGCGAAGGGGCCTGGAAAGAAGGCCTGCTGGGTCCCATCCATACTTCTGACACTTGGTGTGACCCTGAGCCAGTAGCTTCCCCTCCCAGGCCTGTTTCTCATCAGTGGGGTTGGGGTCGCAGTCCCGACAGCCCAGGGGGGTCGGGAGGCTCCAGGAAGGTGTGTAAAGTGCTGGGATGTTGGGATCCCGGATGCGCTGTCACCCCCGCACTAGGGCAGTGTTCTGCACCCCCTGCTGCTGGCCGAGTTTCTCCATCCCTTGACAATAAGACAGACTCTTGTTTTCACAGCCAGCCGATCGCCCCGTGCCATCACCCTGCCTGCTTCCTGGGCAGGGTAACTCCTCAGCTCACCACCACCCTCTCCAGCCTGCCTTGGGCTTGGAGAGTGAGGAGAAGGGCGAGGGACGACCCTGAACATCCTCCATCCATCGCTCCATCACCAGAGCAAGTGAGTGGCATTAGGGTTCCTTGGGGGCGTCCCCTGTCTGTCTGGGGAGAGGCAGAAAGAGGGGGAGAGAATCTCTCCCAAAGGAGATTGGATTTGCAAACAGCCCCCAGGAACCCCTCGCTCTCAGACCAGGAAGGGGCTTCTCCAGAGCTGTCTCCAGTGTGTTTGGCAAGGTCCCAGCAATGGGGCTCCCAGCCCTTCCCTTGTGGGAGACTGTTCCCCAGGCTGAGAGTCTGTGAGCTGGGCCAGACCCAGTGAGCTGCTGAGCATGGAAATCAATGGGAACCGAGGGGGCCCTGGCCTTGCTATGCCTAGGGACTTTGAAGTGGGGAATGGTTTCCCAGGAGAAGTCCGGACTCCTGGGTTCAGGGCCGGCTTTAGCAAGTGCGGGGCTCGATTCCTGGGGCGGCACATCGGATTGCCGGCTGGGGGAGGTGGCCCCGCGGGGCTGCCGCGCTCCGGATGGCGCTCTGGCCAGGAATGCAGGGCCACGGGGCTTGCCGCGGTCCGGCCGACGGTCTGGCCGGGATCGTGGAGCTGTAGGGCTGCTGCCGTCCGGCTGGGGCTGCGGGGCCGCGGGGCTGGCCGGAGCTGCAGCCAGGGTCGCAGGGCCATGGGGCAGCCATGCTCTGGCCGGAGCTCCAGCCGGGGTCGCGGAGCTGCCGTGGTCCGGCCGGACCTCCAGCCAGGAGAGCGGGACTGCAGGGCTGGCCGCACTCCGCCGGAGCTCCAGCCAGGGTCACGGGGTCACAGGGCTGCCGCGCTCCGGCCTGGGTTGCGGGGCTGCCACGCTCCGCCGAAGCTCCAGCCAGGAGAGCGGGGCCGCGGGGCTGGCCGGAGCTCCAGCCTGGGTCACAGGGCTGTAGGGCAGCCACGCTCTGGCTGGAGCTCCAGCCGGGGTCGCGGAGCTGCCGTGGTCCGGCCGGAGCTCCAGCCGGGAGAGCGGGGCCTCGGGGCTGCCGCGCTCCGGCCGGCGCTCTGGCCAGGGGAGTGGGGCCCCTGAAGACAACTGCCGCCGGGGTGAGTGCGCGGGGCCCTCTTATGCGCGGGGCCCGATTCTGGGGAATCGGGCGAATCGGCCTAAAGCCGGCCCTGCCTGGGTTCTGTTCCTTCTCTAGCCTGGGCGGGAGGTGGGGGGTGGTGAGTGTGGTCTGGGGTCTCAGGAGGGAGCTGCTTGTCCAAAGTGACCAGTTTCTTTGTGACTGACCCCAGTGTTCGAAAAGGACGAGACTCCCCAGTTCTTGCAGCCCCAGGGATGACGAGGGGGAGCGTGGAGGGGGAGCAGATCATGCAATGAACTGCCAGTGTGTGTAGCTTGCCCTCCCTGTACCCCTGTGGGGGGAGGAGGAGCTGATCTGGCTGGGGCAGGGATGGGGAGGGAGCAAACAGGCTGGTTAGTGAGAGGCTGCCTTGACCCCAGACTCACGCCTGCTCCCCGCTGGGTTCCAGGATGGCCAGGCTCCTGAGGATGTTCAGGAAGAAGGCTCTGCAGGTGGCCCCAGAGCCTGAGGGAAGCAGCCACCATCTTCCCCAGGAGCGAAGCGGCCCCTCCGTCCCCGCTGGCGGGGAAGAAGCTCCCGGCCGCGCCAGGAGGTGGAAGCGCCCAGCCTTCTGGCGGAGGAAACCCACTCCCGGCGCAGGCGCCGAGGTGGGAGCATCACCTCCCAGGCCAAAATGGAGCTGGGCCAGGCTGCGGCTGGGCAGGCAGGACCCAGGCCAGGGGCGGAACCGGGCAGGGTGGCTCTGGGGCTTGTTGTTGTGTGGGCAGCAACGGCCCCAGGAGCCCAGCCCCAACTTCCAGCAGGGGGCATCGCCCTGCTCGGACAGTGAGGACCTTCCAGCCTCCCCAGGGCAGGAGGTGGAGGATCCCTCTGCCAGCCCCAGCAGCTCGGGCCGCTCCCCATCCGACAGCAGCAGCGCCTGCGACTCGGACAGCAGCCTGGCCGACGGACGCTTCTGCTTTCTTCCAGGTGAGGAGCCAGGCTGGGTTCAGGGAGGGGTGAGGAGGGGGCTGTGAACAGCCAGGGCCCAGGCCCTCGAGCAGTGCTATGGGGGCTGGTCTCCAGCCCAGGTGTCTGGCCTGAGCCATGTGAACCCCACGGACACTAGATGCTGCCACTTTGGTCCTTGGTGCTCCATTGGGCGGGGGTGGGGGGAGGCACCTCCAAGGGAGTCCAGGACAGTGGGGAGGGTCTCTTTGCTATGGGCTCCTGAAGGACTTGGGGGCTGATGCCATCACTGAGAGGGGGGAGTGTGGGGCTCAATCTGCCCTATGTCCCGGAGGTGGGAAGGGGACACATTGTCCCACCATGCCCCTGTCCTTCCCCCGAGTGGCAGCAGGAGTCACCTTGTCCCCTTCTCTCCCTGGTGCAGCGTCCGCCAGGGACTCCGAGGACGATGAGGAGAAAGAAGAAGGGGTAGACTTGATAACAGAGGAGGCTGCTCTCATGAACATCCGAGAGCAGCTCCATGCCCGAGAAAAGGTACAAACGTTCCCCAGCTGTGCTGGAACTGAGATTGTCCTGCTCCTTCCCAGCATCCTGACCCCCTGCAGAAGGTCTTGGCCCTAATGGGAACCTTTCTCCTTCATGATCTGGGACCCCCAAGATGGGGGTGTTTGTCTCCTCCCCCCACAGGCACTGTCCCAGTTCCTGACCCTGATTGTGGAGGAGTCGTGGGTGATTTGAACAATAGGCAGGTCCCCACTATCCCCCATTCAGGCCTAAGTCCTGCAGCTGGTGTGGCTGGGGCAGGGAGGTCCCTGGCTAACTGGCTCTCTCTCCCCTAACCCCACTCCTGGTGGGCGCAGGACGAGGCGCAGCAGCTCGAGTTCCTGCACGCCATCTACCCCGCGTGCCTTGCTGCCCAGGAGAGAGGGGACTACACATTGGAGCCACACTGCTCGAAGGCGGCTGTGGCGGAGAGGATTGTGGTGAGTGAGACACGGCGCCCGGGAGCTGGAGGGTGGACAGAGATATGGGAGGGGCAGGGGTCTCCCTGGGCCGATGGTTGAGGGATGGCTGGTGCTGGAGGGCAGCTGAGGGCAGGGATTGCTGGGGCTGAAGATTGGGGAGAGGAGACGGGAGAACTAGTGGGCAGGAATCGGAGGAGCGGGAGGCAGCTGGGGGGATCCTGCTGGCTGTGTAATCTCCTCCTTGGGGAGTGTCAGTGAGGCCTGAATCTCACATGCTCCTTTGTCTCCTTTGCGTCTCACAGGAGCTCATTGAGGAGCTTCCTCCTAACTCTCCACCCGGCGCCATCCTGGCCAACTCCCTCATTGCTGTGGCCAACCTCAGGTACCGAGACCCTCCCGCCCGGTTCCCCTAACCCCGGTGCTGCTCACGCCCGTGGCTGGGAGTCACTGCCCCTCCCACTCCCAGGTCACCTCCCAAGCCAGGGGGGCTCCTCTGGCAGAGGTGGCAGGAAGGGTCACTCCCTCTCCTGGCTGCTCTGTTCTTTTCACTCCAGTCACATTGCAATGGCTTTGGGGAGAGGCTGACTCCCAGGATCAGATACAGGAGGGGCAGCAGGGTCCAGGGAACAGGCGCCATTCCTGCCCTGCCACTGTCGGTCTGGGAAACCTTGGCCTTATCATTCCCTGGCTCAGTGCCTCGGTTTCCATTCTCGCCAGCCTCTGCCTATTTCCCTGCAGTTTCACGTCCGTGTTGGTGCCAGTCCCACCCCCGCACTGCACAGTCTAATACCGGCTCCTCTCTCTTGCCAGCACCATGACACCTGCCCTGGAGCCGGAGCTGGAGACCCACCTCCTCCAAGCCACCCTGCACGCAGTCTTCACCCTGGGCACGCAGACGGACACCAATCAAGTCCAGGTAGATCAGCCAGCTGTTATCCTGCCCGAATCCTTGCTAATTGCCTGCAGTGGGATGTGAATGAGAGAGGCCAGGATATGTGTTTGGGGGTCTCACCAGTGCTTCCCAGAGACCCCTCTTCCCATCCTGTGGCAGGTGTAGCCCCAGTTTCCCTAACTCTGACCCATGGCTCTCCCTTGCTTTGCAGGATCTGCATAGGGTCATACCAGGCCTTCTGGATGCCATGCTGGGGAACCTGCTGGCAAAGACCCCAGACACTGACAAGCTCCACTACATCTTGGAGGTGAGCCCGATGAGGGGGTGGGGGCAATTTTACCTTAACTCTTAGATCCATTTTCCAGTCTGTCCTCCTAGCTGGGCCCCCAGTGGCCATCCTTGGTCAGGGCAGTCAGTGCAATGCAGGGTCAGGCCTTTCCTCCTTGAAGGACAGAGGAAGGAGCTGGGACTTCAAGCCAGAGCCCTGCCTGGTTGTGTTGAGCACTAACCACAGGGCCCCCGGCTGGCTTGGGGAGTGAGAGTCTGAACCCCTCCTGGGAGATCCAGAAGATGGTCCTCAGAGAAGAGCCACAGCCTCGTTCCTAGAG
>NW_020696090.1:0-2800 GCF_002925995.2 Terrapene triunguis | reverse complement strand
AGGCGCTGACAGACCTCTAATGCAGGCACCAGCTGGTGTTCAACTGGCCTGGCCCCACCCCTTTCCAAACCCGTCCCCGCCTCCTCCCCTGACCTATTGGGCTTCAGGAAGTGGGCGGGCATAAGCCCGCCCACTGCTAAAGGGTCCCCCCCCCCCAGCCTAAGGGGAGGATCCACAGGGCCTGAAACTCAAATAATTATGGGGGACAACTAATGTAAAAAAAGGGTCAAAAGAAGGGAACCTGACGGGGACACCGAGCAGAGAACCCCGGACAGCGTCCACTGCTCCTCAAAGGTGTCAAGGGAGCCAGTGGACGCCGCCCAGAGGAACTCTGCCCGGATACGTGAACAGACAGAGGATCGGAAACAGGCCCCACAGTCACAGGAACCTCCATCGGCCAACCTCCTCTCCCTGGTTTTATAGTTGGCCTGTTTAGCCAGGGCCAAGAGGAAGTTGACCAGGAGGTCCCGTGACTTTGTGGGGCCACGGATAGGGAGTGCATAAATGAGAAGGTGAGGGGAAAAGTGCAACCAAAAACGCAACATAATGTCGGTGAGGAGCCGGTGTAGGGGCTGCAACCTGGCACACTCTAAGTAAACATGAGCCAGGGTCTCCCTCACGCCGCAGAAAGGACAGGTGTCTGGGACGGGTAAACCGCGCCAAGTACACACCTGTGCTCACGGCCCCATGAAGGAGCCGCCAGCTGATATCCCCGGCGGGCCTCGGGACCAGGGTGGAATAGAGGCTGGCCCACCGGGGCTTCTCACCCTCCACAGGTGGCAGGAGGTCCCGCCACTTCGTATCGGGGCGGGACACGAGGGTGAGGAAGTGAAGAGTGTGGAGGCCTCCTCCCCTGAGCACGCCATGTTCCCGCTCCTCCCCCTCCCTCCCAGAGCTTGCTACCGCTAGAGCTGTTTGGCGGTGGCAAGCGTTGGGAGGAGCAGGGATGAGTCGCACTCAGGGGAGGAGGAGAGGAGGTGGGGCAGGGCAGGGAGCTTGGTTGCCGGTGGGTGCAGAGCACCCACTAATTTTTCTCTGTGGGTGCTCCAATCCCAGAGCACCCACGGAGTCGGCGCCTATGCCCCCAAGCAGACTGCCAGTTTCCAGCGACAAACCTCAGACACCCCCCCACACCCCATTGCTCTTCCTCCTTGTCTTTGTCTTGCTTCCTGGGCAAAGAGTCACCCCTCTCCTGGGTCTCAGGGTACAAAGGGCACCGATCATGGCATAGGTGCAGGCAGCTGGAGCAGCCTCACCTGCCCCACAGGTCTCAGCCAAAGTCACACACCCCTATTCCCACCACCGAGGCACATGGGGAAACTGAGGCACACACCATATTCCCGCAAAACAGTACAACTCACATAGGCTCAACAGTAAGACTCGCATAACTAGGGAAAATCCCCACGTCATCACATCCTCACCCCCCCATCTCTGCCCCCCCAGCGAGCACAGCCCACACTAGTTCTTCAAAGGGCGCCTCCTGGTGGATGGGAAGGAGGTCATGGCGTTGCTGTTCTAGTCCATCATGCGGACGCAGGAGAGCAGCAACCCCAACAACGTCATCAAGTTCTCGGACAACGGCAGGTGCCTGCCCGGGACCCCCATCCGTGGGGTTGGGGTTTTCGGGCTGGTGGCCATGGCCAGTTTGCTCCCCCCCCCAGTGCCCCCCAGGCCAGGGCTGTGTACTGCCTGTTGCCCCATGACCCATCCCGTCCCAGCCCCTCCATAGTGGGGCATTGGGGAATATCCATGGGGAGGGAGTGTGCAGGAAGGAGAGAGTCTGTGGGGTGTGTAGTGGGCTGTCCATAGGGCAGGATCTGTAGGGGAAGACAGTGTGGCTGTCGGGTGGGTGCACATATGAGTGGGTGTGGGGGGAGTGGCAGTGCATGGGGGTTATGGGCCGTGTGGGTGTGGGGGGATGTTATGCTCCCCATGTACATGCCCCAGTCCCTAGGGCATGGGGGTTCCTGCCTGTGGGGGTGGCAGTCTGGGGAGGTGTTTTGGAGGGTACCAGTGAGAGGTGTCCGCTCGCTCTCATCCCTGTCTCTCCTCCCCAGAGGTCGCCCTGTTCAGCAGTGCCAAGACGGAGGCGGGTGGATCCAGGACGTGCAGTGCACGGGGCCCACGTCATCGCCGGCACGGCCGGGTACAGCTTCGGAAACCTGCACTTCCCTGGTGAGTGTGGAGGGGGCAGCACCAGGAGCCCCTTGTCCACTGGCCGTGGGCCCCCCTCTTCCTGTCGACCGCTGAGAGCAGGTCACAGAACTCTCCCTCGAGCCCTGAGCCCCTCCTCCACCTGGCCATGGGCCTGGGACTCCCCACCCCTTGAACCCCTCTTGACCTCATCTTTAGACCCCCGATTTTTCCTGCCCGGTGTTTGTCCGTAGGAAATGCCTCCTGGACCTGGCTCAGCCCTTCTGTCTGTTCGGCCCCTGCCCCCTTTATTTGGCACAAACTAGTCATCTCCCTTATCCTGCCTTCCAGAAAACGAAGCCTCCTCCGTGTGTACGTTACTCATGCCAAGCCAGGCCTACACCTGCCCCCAGCCACGGCTGCTGGCCCCGGTCACAATTTCAGGGTGATGGCACCTGTATTCCCTCTCTGTGCTCCATCGAGAGCACCCGAGTCTCTCCCTGCCGTGCATGGTGATAGCCCCCCAGGTCAGCCTGCCCCACTGCCCTCTCCTGTGCCGGGCCTGCTTGTGGAGGGGCACCGCTGGAGCCATGTGCCAGGGACCCTGTATGGCTCTGCCAGAGGAGGAAACAGACCAGCCAGTGCCCGGCTTTCCACGGTCCCTGGC
>NW_020696089.1:3125-7019 GCF_002925995.2 Terrapene triunguis | reverse complement strand
TATGCCCTTACTCAAGGCCCCCTTTCTGATATACGTTTGGGCAGGGCTGTACTAGCTACGGCATTCCTATCAGATCCGAAGTCCCTACCTCCTTGAGACACACTGCTTTTAAGTCACCTGGAGTGGAGCATTCACAGGGACATCTCTCTCGAAGAAGAGGAGGTTACTCACCCTGTGCAGTAACTGACGTTCTTCGAGATGAGTGTCCCTGTGGGTGCTCCACTACCCACCCTCCTCCCCTCTACTTCAGAGTTCGGGTAGCCTCTGTTGTAGAGAAGGAACTGAGGAGACCGGCCACGCATGCGTACTATTAAGCTAGACTCACAACGGGGGGGACAGCCTCTGCGCATGTGTGGCCGGTACGAGTACTGCTACAAAAATCTCCGAGCAAAGGCGCAGGGACGCACCAACACCTGGAGTGGAGCACCCACAGGGACACTCATCTCGAAGAACGTCAGTTACTGCACAGGGTGAGTAACCTCCTCTTCCCACCGCTGGTGAGTTGGGCGGGGGAACCTTTCCCTAACATTCCCGCCCGCCCCCAGCAACATGGCTGGGGCCGGGGCAAGGGAAGTGTAGCGGGCTGGGGCTGCATCGCTTCACTTCCCGCTATCAGTGAGTGCGGGGGTTGATCCTTTCCCCAACCTCCCCACACTCACCAGTGGCTGGAAGCGGAGCGTCGCATCTGGGAGCTGGCGGAGTGGAAGCAGGCTGGGGCCGAGTCGCTCCACTTCCCGCCACCAGTGAGTCGGGGGGGAGGGGAACCTTTCCTTAACACCCCCATCCCCCACCCCTCAGTGACACGGCTGGGGCCAGGGCAAGGGAAGCGGAGCGGGCTGGGGCTGTGTCACTCCACTACCCGCTGCCGGTGAGTCGGGGTGGGGGGGAGGGAACCTTTCCAGTGGTGAGCTGGAACCGGTTCACATGAACCAGTTGTTAAATTTTGAAGCAGTTTTAGAACCGGTTGTTAACCCACTTCCCTGCGAGGGGGCCCTGTGGCTTTGATGGGCTCCGGCCAGGAAATGATGTAATTCCTCCTCCGGCCGCCGGGGGCACTGCACTGTGGGAGCTATGTGGGCCACCGCCTGGCCCTGGGCACAGGCCCTGTTGCTGCTACTGCTCCCCCGACCCCTGGCCCTGGGGCTCCCGCTGCTGCCTGGTGGATCCCCGGCTGCTCTGCTGGGCCTGGGCTGCGTCCTGCTGCTCAGGCTGCTCCAAGCTGCTCTCCCCGTGAGTACCCGCCACCCTGCCGGCAGCTTGCCCCTGTCTCCAGTCAGCCCCGCAGCCCCTGCCCGCAACCAGCCCCTGCTGCACCTCCTGCCCTGCCCGCACCAGCCCTGCACCCCCTGCCCACAGCCAGCCCCTGCCGCACCCCCTGCCCGAAGCCAGCCAACCCCTGCCGCACCCCCCTGCCCAAAGCCAGCCAGCCCTGCACTCCTCTGTCTCCAGCCAACCCATGCCGCACCCCCCTGCGGCCCTGCCCGAAGCCAGCCAGCCCCACACATCCCTGTCTCCAGCCAGCCCCCACCCCCTGCCCTGCCTGCAGCCAGCCCCTACCTCCAAACAGCCCCTGCCTTGCCTCCAGCCAGCCCCACACCCCCCATCTCCAGCCAACCCTGCACCCCCTTGCCTCCAGCCAACCCCGCACTCTCCTGTCTCCAGCCAGCTCTGCACCCCCTGCCCTGCCCGCAGCAAGCCCCCTGCCTCCAGCTAGCCCTGCCCCACGCCCCTGTCTGCAGCCGGCCCCACGTCCACTGGTGCCCTGCAGTTCCCAGGGCAGTAACCCTGCACACCTGCTTCAATGAGGGGGGCAGGGAGCAGCTGGGACCCACACATGTGCACACCTACCCCCAGGGAGTGGTGAGGACCCACACATGTGAAACAGAGCTCATTTCTAGTTCAGGCCCATCTTTTTAAAAAATAACTTTAGGTAGGGTTAACATACATCCGTATTTTCCTGGACATGTCAGGCTTTTTGGTTCTTAAATTGCCGTCTGGGAGGGTTTAAGAATGCCTCCTGGGAAAATACGGACGTATGGTAACCCTATTGATACAAAAAATACATACTGTGGCACATCCCTTAAATCAGAACTTTTTATAGGGAACCGGTTGTTAAGATTTTGGCAGCTCATCACTGCCTTTCCCTAACCCCCCCGCCCCCGAGTGACACGGCTGGGGCCAGGGCAAGGGAAGCGGAGCAGGCTGGGGCTGCATCACTCTGCTTCCCGCTGCCGGTGAGTGCGGGGGCCGATCCTTTGCCAACCTCCCCGCACTCACCGGCGGCGGGAAGCAGAGCGACACGGCTGGGAGCTGGCAGAGTGGGGCGGGCTGGGGCCGGGTTGCTCCGCTTCCCGCCGCTGCCAGTGAGTGTGGGGTTACTGGGGGAAGAGGTGGAATGGGGGCGGGCCAGGGGCGGAGCGGGGGGAAGGGTAAGAGGTGGGGCAGAGGGAGTTGTCTGAGGCCACGCAACCCCCCTAGGGACGGCCCTGCCCCTTGCAGTGGGCGCAGCCCGCAGGGGGGTCAGCCGGGGGATAGGGCTGGTCGCCGGGGCTGGTGCTGTCGCATATGCAGCATGCAGCTGCCTAGGGCACCATGAAATTTGGGCCAATTTGGTGCCCCAAATTTTATGGTGCCCTACAGCTGCGTATGCCTAAGGACAGCCCTGTATGCAGATACAAGAATGACAATCAGTCAGTTCTTATGCTGTGATTTGAATGTTCCTTTTGCTGAACTTGTAAGATACAGTGAAGCTTTGCAAACTGTATTTTGTTAAAGTTGAAAGAAAAAGGACGATATATTTTATAGAAGGAATGCTTTAAGGGACATATTGCAGTGCTCTAAAAATTCCGTCTGTTCTGACATTGATTTATCTACAGAAGTTAGCTGTTTTAGAAGGGAATAAAGTTCACAGATAAGTTCATATTTGGATTCATACTAGTAATATGCTGCTGTCCCTTACTTTTAAAACTGTATTATGGCTGGTCCCAGGGCCAGCTCCAGGGTTTTTGCCACCCCAAGCGGCGGGGGAAAAAAAAAAAGCTGCGATCGGCGGCACTTCGGCGGCAGCTCCACCACGCCGCTTCATTTTTCGGCGGCAATTCTGTGGCAGGCCCTTCCCTCCGAGAGGAACCGAGGGACCCACTGCCGAATTGCTGCCGAAGAGCCAGACGTGCCGCCCCTTTCCGTTGGCCGCCCCAAGCACCTGCTTGCTGCGCTGGTGCCTGGAGCTGGCCCTGACTGGTCCTGTGTGAATGCACACAGGTGGGGAAGAAGAGTTTAGAAAGAACCTTCCCCCTTGTACCTGTATGGGGACACCAATCACAATCCCAGTCCTTGTGCTCCCTGAGTGCAAAGACCAGGGAGAGTTGAACACTGTCTCGAGAGAGACTGAGCAAGGCATGCTGAATTGAGCTGGCTTGGGGCGGGAGAGAACACGCTGCTTCCTGTTTAATAAGTGTCACCACTCTGCTTTGGTTTGTGCTCCCAAACAACACTTGAAAGCATTCTGGCAGAATCAGATTGCTTCTGGAGATTGCAGCTGGTTGGACTCCTCCTCAGCCCCCACCCTATCACAGTAGAACGTACAGTATATAATTACCACTGCTTGTACAGCCCTTTGTAAATAAAAGCAGCTTTAACAATAGAGCATCTGAGAGGCAAGTAGGAAATCAAGGCTTTTTAAAAGGGGGAAATTAAAGAGACTTCATAAATGTGTAACATAGCCAAGAAATGCTTTCTAATACCTAGTTGTTTTTTATGTAATGCCATTATTGAGTATTGTCTGGCCTAGCACTGGGTGCAGAATACTGTCTCCTGCCAAGGCTGCCATCCCTGAAGATGCAGCGGGCCCTGCCTGCAGCATAGGCTATGTCAGGGGTGGGCAAACTATGGCCC
>NW_020696089.1:0-3115 GCF_002925995.2 Terrapene triunguis | reverse complement strand
CCCTGCCTGCAGCATAGGCTATGTCAGGGGTGGGCAAACTATGGCCCAGCCTGCGAGCCATTTTAAGCTGGCCCGCAAGCTCCCACTGGGGAGTGGGGTCTGGGGCTTGCCCCGCTTCGGCAGTCCAGCCGGGGTGCAGGGTCGGGGGCTGCACCATGTGGCTCCCGGAAGCTGCGGCATGGCCCAGCTCCAGCTCCTACATGCTCCAATGGCCCCCTCCAGGGCTCCAATGGGAGCTGCAGGGGTGGTGCCTACAGATGAGGCAGCGTGCAGAGCCGCCTGGCCGCACCTCCACGTAGGAGCTGGAGAAGGAACATGCTGCTGCTTCCGGCAGCCGCTTGAGGTATGTGCCGCTGGGAGCCTTGAGTGACAAGTTTTTAAAGTGCTTGTACACAAATGCTAGAAGTCTAAATAATAAGATGGGTGAACTAGAGTGCCTCGTGATAAAGGAGGATATTGATATAATAGGCATCACAGAAACTTGGTGGACTGAGGACAATCAATGGGACACAATCATCCCGGGGTACAAAATATATCGGAAGGACAGAACAGGTCGTGCAAGGGGGGAGTGGCACTATATGTGAAAGAAAATGTAGAATCAAATGAAGTAAAAATCTTAAGTGAATCCACATGTTCCATATATCATGCGTCTGACGAAGTGGGTATTCACCCACGAAAGCTTATGCTCCAATACATCTGTTAGTCTTTAAGGTACCACAGGACTCTTTGTTGCTTTTCACATGTTCCATAGAATCTCTATGGATAGTAATTTCATGCTCTAATAAGAATATAGCATTAGGGATCTATTATCGACCACCTGACCAGGATAGTGATAGTGATGATGAAATGCTAAGGGAAATTAGAGAGGCTATCAAAATTAAGAACTCAATAATAGTGGGGGATTTCAATTATCCCCATATTGACTGGGAACATTTCACCTCAGGATGAAATGCAGAGACAAAATTTCTCAATACTTTAAATGACTGCTTCTTGGAGCAGCTGGTAGTGGAACCCACAAGGGGAGAGGCAACTCTCGATTTAGTCCTGAGTGAAGCGCAGGAGCTGGTCCAAGAGGTGGAAATAGTGACCATAATACAATAGCATTCAACATTCCTGTGGTGGGAAGAACATCTCAACAGCCCAACACTGTGGCATTTAATTTCAAAAAGGGGAGCTATGCAAAAATGAGGGGGTTAGTTAAACAGAAATTAAAAGGTACAGTGACTAAAGTGAAATCCCTGCAAGCTGCATGGACGCTTTTTAAAGACACCACAATAGAGGCCCAACTTAAATGTATACCCCAAATTAAAAAACACAGTAAAAGAACTAAAAAAGAGCCATCGTGGCTTAACAACCATGTAAAAGAAGCAGTGAGAGATAAAAAGGCATCTTTTAAAAAGTGGAAGTCAAATCCTAGTGAGGTAAATAGAAAGGAGCATAAACACTGCCAAATTAAGTGTAAAAATGTAATAAGAAAAGCCAAAGAGGAGTTTGAAGAACGGCTAGCCAAAAACTCAAAAGGTAATAACAAAATGTTTTTTAAGTACATCAGAAGCAGGAAGCCTTCTAAACAACCAGTGGGGCCCCTGGATGATCGAGATAGAAAAGGAGCGCTTAAAGATGATAAAGTCATTGCGGAGAAAGTAAACGAATTCTTTGCTTCAGTCTTCACGGCTGAGGATGTTAGGGAGATTCCCAAACCTGAGCCGGCTTTTGTAGGTGACAAATCTGAGGAACTGTCGCAGAATGAAGTGCCACTAGAGGAGGTTTTGGAATTACACCGCTACCTCGATATAACACCACCCGATATAACACGAATTTGGATATAACACAGTAAAGCAGTGCTCCGGGGGGGGAGGGGGGGCGCGGGGCTGCGCACTCTGGTGGATCAAAGCAAGTTTAATATAACGCAGTTTCACCTATAACGCGGTAAGATTTTTTTGGCTCCTGGTTATATCGAGGTAGAGGTGTAATTGATAAACTTAACATTAACAAGTCACCGGGACCAGATGGCATTCACCCAAGAGTTCTGAAAGAACTCAAATGTGAAGTTGCGGAACTATTAACTAGGGTTTGTAACCTGTCCTTTAAATCGGCTTCTGTACCCAATGAGTGGAAGATAGCTAATGTAACGCCAATATTTAAAAAGGGCTCTAGTGGTGATCCCGGCAATTACAGACCGGGAAGTCTAACATCGGTACCGGGCAAATTAGTTGAAACAATAGTAAAGAATAAAATTGTCAGACACCTAGAAGAACATAAATTGTTGGGCAAAAGTCAACATGGTTTCTGTAAAGGGAAATCGTGTCTTACTAATCTATTAGAGTTCTTTGAAGGGGTCAACAAACGTGGACAAGGGGGATCCAGTGGACATAGTGTACTTAGATTTCCAGAAAGCCTTTGACAAGATCCCTCACCAAAGGCTCTTACGTAAATTAAGTTGTCATGGGATAAAAGAGAAGGTCCTTTCATGGATTGAGAACTGGTTAAAAAAGACAGGGAACAAAGGGTAGGAATAAATGGTAAATTCTCAGAATGGAGAGGGGTAACTAGTGGTGTTCCCCAAGGGTCTGTCCTAGGACCAATCCTATTCAATTTATTCATAAATGATCTGGAGAAAGGGGTAAAAAGTGAGGTGGCAAAGTTTGCAGATGATACTAAACTGCTCAAGATAGTTAAGACCAAAGCAGACTGTGAAGAACTTCAAAAAGATCTCACAAAACTAAGTGATTGGGCAACAAAATGGCAAATGAAATTTAATGTGGATAAATGTAATGCAATGCACATTGGAAAAAATAACCCCAACTATACATACAATATGATGGGGGCTAATATAGCTACAACAAATCAGGAAAAAGATCTTGGAGTCATCGTGGATAGTTCTCTGAAGACGTCCATGCAGTGTGCAGAGGCAGTCAAAAAAGCAAACAGGATGTTAGGAATCATTAAAAAGGGAATAGAGAATAAGACAGAGAATATTTTATTGCCATTATATAAATCGATGGTGTCATAACTATAAAGGGAAGGGTGGCAGCTCTCCTGTGTACTGTGCTATGGAATCCCTCCTGGCCAGAGACTCCAAATCCTTTTACCTGTAAAGGGTTAAGAAGCTCGG
>NW_020696088.1:0-1722 GCF_002925995.2 Terrapene triunguis | reverse complement strand
GGAAGCCAGGTCTCCTACTTCCCAGGTGAGTGCCCTAACAAGTGGGCTAAAGGTTCAGCAGGCCTTCTGTTGGCATAAGTGCTACAGCACAATAATTGTAGACAAACCCTGGGAAGCTGCCAGGAGCAGAAGTGCCAGGCCCAGAGATGCTTGGGAGGGGCAGCCTGGAGCCAAAGAATGAGTTAAGATGATTTTTCTGATTGTCTGTTAACTAACTTCTCTTTAGAAAAATAAACAGCCTTGCAAAAGATTGGGTGTGGCAGTGCATGCTTTGGACATGGGACAGGTATTGACCTGGCCCAATGACAGGTGTTGACAAAGAAGACAAACTACATGGATCACATGGTAAATTAGGTGTCAGCAAACAATGTTTGTGTCAATACAGCTAAATATGAAATCACATCTAGGAATAAAGAATGCAGGCCAGATTTACCGAATGGGGGGGCGGGGGACTTGATCCTGGGAAGCAGTAATTCTGAAAAAGACTGAGGTCATGGTGGATAATCAGCTGAACACAAGCCCTCAGTGCGATGCTGCAGCCAAAAAGGCAAATGCCATCCTTAAATGCATAAACAGGGAAAGATGGAGTAGGAGTGAAAAAGTTCTAGTACCTTTGTATTTGGAACTGGTACAATGGCTACTGTGTCCAATTCTGGTGTCACTGTTCAGGAAAGATGCTGATAAATTGGAGAGGGTTCAGAGAAGGGCCACAAGATTGCTTAACAGATCAAAAAATCTGCCTTATAGTGAAAAATTCAAGAAGTTCAATCTATTTAGCTTATCAAAGAGAAGGTTAAGGGCTGGCTTGTTGGAACAATTTGTATAGTGGGGATATAGATATGCTCTCGTTCAAACAGGAATTAATTCAAGGAACTCCTATAGCCTGTATTGTGCAGGAAGTTAAAACTAAATGATCAAAATGGCCCTGTAACAAGGTGGCTTGCCTATGCCCAGCAGAGCCCAGGCCTAAGCAAGCCCTCATTACGAGATGAGCGCCACCTGAGAAAAATCAGGTGCTTCCAATATAAAAGACAGCAGGGAGCTGCAGATGGGATGTGATTGAGAGAATAGTTATTTCTGCCAAAGGTAGACAGTCTTGTAAGCTGGGGGCAGATGGAAGGGGCAGCTATGAGGAGCATAGGGCCCTAGCTAGCTAAAGCCTCTGAATAGGAGGGAAGATGAACTGAAAACTTTGTGTTGTTTTGGACTTTTGAGTTCTATTTTTGATAAATTCTGTTACCAGCCTGAGGCGAACTGGTGAAGAGTGAATTAAAGGATTGAGTTGGGAGGATCAGTGGGGACAATGAGTTCTTATGGGGGTCTGCACGAAGGGGAAATAGAGGTTTGATGGCCACCGAGGCAACTCCACCCACAAAGGGGTGCTTGGGAGGCAGAAAAAGGCCACTGTGCTACAGGTCCCCTCTGGCGTTACAATCTGTTAAATCAATGTACTACTTCTTAAGGGGCCGTAAAGACCATAAAGTGGGCATATTATGCTCACTTGCTCAAAACAGTGAACAAACAAACTTTTAGAATTCAGTAGTAACAGGGATCCAATGTCTCAAGCCCTGCTAAGGGAGAATGACAATGATGGAACCTGGGCATGGTCATGACACCATGTGTTGCTAATGCAAGGTCCTATTCTGCCACTGAAAGTACAGAGATAAAGGGATGCCAGGATCCTTAACCTGACTCTACCTGCATTTCAGTACCTTCAGTAAG
>NW_020696087.1:0-9717 GCF_002925995.2 Terrapene triunguis | reverse complement strand
CTGGGGATTTGGGGAAGGGGCGGAGTTGGGGCGGGGGGGGTAATTAAAAAACAGGGCGGGGGGGGCGGCCAAAATTGTTTTTGCCTAGGGCGGCAAAAATCCTAGAGCCGGCCCTGAAAAGGGAACAAGCAGCTTAAACAGAATAATCTTGTGATACAACTATATAAAGTGCCAGGACTAATACTACTAAAATTATTTGGCACCATGAAATGTTTGCTTATGTAGCTATAACTAAATGAGAGATTAAGGCAGAACAGACTTTACTAGAAATATATTCAATATCCATAAAGACACATTATCAAAATCATTTCTCCATGATCTAACTCCTACAAATTCAGATAAACAGAACTTAAACTCAAGCTACACAGCACCATCTAGCAACTTCAAATAATATTACACCTCCCATCTCACAAAAGAAGAGAGAGAAAAATTAAAGTTTATTATTAAAGAAAGACATGTACATTCTTAAAACAAATATTTCAGGACACTGCTATTTAACATAAAACAATATTACTCAAATATAGTCTTTATAGGTTATAGATTAGTTTATAGATTAGTCACTTGGGTGGATTTTCTTTCCAACATGGCCAGCATGGGTTAGCATGAAGGTTGTCTATATCTTTTGGCTTCTTTGGATTCTGGCACCAAATTTAATGTATGGTTAAAAGGTGTAGTAAAGTCCTTCGGGAGAAGGAAATTGCATTGATTCTGAAAACAGATCTTAGAGGGTAGGACTCAAAACCAACTGGAATACAATTAGCTTCCTGCTGTTTGAGCTAATGTCTATGATGATGTCTAAACATTCCTCCAGTGTCCAGCTATATTAGAGAGAAGTTTGGTGTGTGTAACTTGGCTTTGACAGGACCAGATTGCCAAGCACCATCAGGATTGTCCAGGCACATTTTCTCTCTCACGCCCAGCTGGCGGAGAGGTAAGGCTTTAGTGTTCCTGTGACTGGAGTCCCAGGAGAGCCAACTGAGGTCACTCAACTAGAGTGAACTGCAAAGAATGGGGCAGACACTCCCCAACGCTGGTGGATATTCCAATACTTAGATTTACTAAGCCAGCACAAAACATACTCTATAATACCACACTGGTTACCCAGAAGCCAACAACACAGTTCCTTTCAAATAACCCAGCCTCAGGCTTCCACCCAGACACCCAAGTCAAATATGATGAGGATCACTGAAAATCTTATTCATCATATAAAAAAGTTCTACCAATTCCAAAGGATCGGACATATTACCTCCCAGGTTAACGATATTCCAGATCTTACCCAAATACCCGCTTACAGCCAATTCTTATTAACTAAACTAAAATTTATTAAAAAAGAAAAGATAGAGAGCATTGGTTAAAAGATCAGTATACATACGGACATGAGTACAGTCTTGAGATTCAGATTCATAGCAGAGATGGTGAGCTTTGTAGTTGCAAAGAGTTCTTTCAGAAATAGTTCATAGGTTATAGTCCAATGTTTACATTTCAGGGTGGTCCAGTCAGAACTGGGATCTCAGTCCTTATGGCTTAAACTTCCCCTGCATGAAACCTCAGGCAGATCTGAGATAAAAAAAAGGATCAGGACCTAAGGGTCTTTTATACAGTTTTCTAGCAGCTACTTGACCATACAGTCCTGGGTGAACAATAAGCTTTTGATGTAATCTTCTGTTTACTAAACCTCACCAATAATTAACGACATGGATTAACATAAGATAATTTATCCATTAAGCAGTTTATCACAGACTTTAAAGAGACACATAGACAATGACATTATTGCACCCAAGATTCATCTAAAAGTTAATATGCCCTTTTGATCTCTGAATCAACAGCTATGGTGACAGACAGGAACTGTCTGTTTACATGGCCAACATTTAACCAGCTATAATTAAACACATACAATTAGTATCACCTTTAATTCTTTTTGCATTTCAAAGTTCTAGCCAATCTAGCATCAAATGGCCCTAATTATCATTGCATACTTTCTAACATGTCTTTAAAGGTTGGCTTTGGGTTAGTTAGCCTGCAAGCTGTTTAACCCTTTCTGGCCATGCATTACACTTTGTATAAGATTCGTTGCAATTATATAACAGTGGTAGCAATAATGATTTGCATGGTTATATTTTAATTAGACAATGCCACAGTTCCTCTTGTAATTTCTGCCCTCACAAATGTGAATAGCCTTATGTTTTCTTGAACTGTAACTGGGCCGGTGACCTTTAGCTTTAAAAGTTGATTTGTGGAGGACAAAATGTAACCTAAATGATGACCTAGTAAAGTCTGTATTCGCAAAAAGAACAGGAGTACTTGTGGCACCTTAGAGACTAACAAATTTATTAGAGCATAAGCTTTCGTGGGCTACATGCATCCGAAGAAGTGGGTTGTAGCCCACGAAAGCTTATGCTCTAATAAATTTGTTAGTCTCTAAGGTGCCACAAGTACTCCTGTTCTTTTTGCGGATACAGACTAACACGGCTGCTACTCTGATGACCTAGTAGTTGATCAGGTGATCCCATGCCATCATCTAGTGTGTTCCTGTGCTCTAGCATAGCAATATATATGTCCTTGTCTTAAACTACTGGGTCCCAACAACTTGCAAGGGCTTATGACACCACCTGAAGCTATATGCATTAGTGTAGGCAACAAAGATTTTCGACCCCAGACTTTCATGAGCCATTGAGTAGCAACTTTCTCTCATATCATCACTGTTGGGGGTGAGGAGGGTCTGGTGGCTTTACAGTCCCCACATTCATTTCAGGGTTCCTATGAGGCAAAGCAGGCCATCCACTTTCCCATCCTGCAGTAGTGAGACAGGAAGGCTGCTTGCTCCTGCTGGCTAACTGGACTAAGGGATGCTCCAGAACACCTTGCACCTGGGCAATCTGAATATTATTCTGGGGGCCTGTGATCAAAACCCCAGATATTTTGGTTTGCTCAAGTCATGTAAACTGAAGGCAGTGAGTTCTGCACAGCTCTGTTTAAGGGAGGTTCATAAGAGAATTGGGGAAGGAGTTTCCCCTTGAAATACATTACGATCATGGCATACCCTAAAATGGGAATGGTGAGTGTGAGAGAGAATGTCAGGGCTGTTTTCTTGTTTCATGCTAGATGAGTAAGTGACCTAAAAAAGGCGGGGGTTGAAAGTAAAAGTTTAGAAACGTAACTTTCCCAAAAACTCCACGGAAGTAAAAGAATAGACTGGAGTAGTGTTGAAATACTGTGGAACAGCAAAATCAAATGTGTAAATGGGCTAGAGTTAGGTCCCAACCAAAACCCCACAGATTTTAAGAAAGTTTCTCTCTGAACTTTGCAGGTCAGGCCCATATCTGAAACTAACTAGGCTAATTTCATGAAGGCAGTTAGGGGCCATTTTGCTTTTTACAAGCTACTGTATTACCTCCAAGCAGCCACAGAAGAGTAGATAAGCTGAACATTGTGTCTTGTAAGCATTCGGAGCTTTACGCACTTCCGCAGTGAAAATTAACGTAATCTGATTTTCCTTTTAGAGGAGCCTAGTTTGGGTTTCAGAAATAAAGGACTTTAGTAATAAGGCAGCAATTATTTAATTTTCTGATTGATTAAATTGCTCAGTAAGTCACTGAACCAGATCCTTCCAGTGACTCTCATGTGGTGATTAAAATAGGTTTTCATTATCCCATGATGTGCTGTGTCGGTGACTGATATGGTACATTTCTTGATGGCATTAATTAAAAACAAGAGGAAATTCCTGGCATCACTGATATAGCCAGATTAGAAAGAAAGCATCTGCAAGGTTTAAACAGCACTTGTTCAGAGGTGCTTCAGATATGAGAGCGCCTGCTTTGTGCTGTGTGTTCACCAACCTGAGATCTTGATATTAATGTGCAAACAAAGGAAGTTTAATTTAACTTACCTTAATCAGTGAACAGAACTAACTTGGATCACCTACTATCTTCAAAAGATACTCAGGGCTGTTGGGTTCTTTCTCTGGCTCGGATGCTGATGTGCTGCGTGACATTAGGCATCTAATAACCTTTCTGTAGCTCAGTTTGCCCATATGTAAAATGATGCCTTAGAGGCATTTGATGAGGTTTACTTTACCTACCTTGCAGTCAATATTTAAGGCTTAATGAATATTTCCAGAGTACTTTTAGATTCTCACATGAAAGGTGATCTAGAAATGCAAAGTATCAGATTTGGTAAAATAAGATATGGACTCCTATGGACAAAGTCTGGATCTAGATCTGACACACCCAATGTTTGAGGATGTTTGGATCTGTGATTTTAGTTTGTCCCACAATAAAAAGAAGTTGCAAAATGCAGATACAGCCCCAGGTTTGGATTTTGAACAATTCCAAGGCTTTTGGTTAGGGCCCATCTCCAGATAAAATAAAATCCAACCACAACCTTCACCCAAACCTCTACGTGATCTGAACCCAAAATTTTTGAGGCTTAAAAAAGTTCGGTTAACTTTTTATTGTATTGTCTTTGGCTGGGACAAGAAATGGAAGTGCTGAAATACCATAAGAGAGGCCTGGGTCATGGTATTTCTGTCCCAGATGAAACTAGGAAGTGCTAAAAGTCTTGTGAGGAAGTTTCAAGGACTTACTGGACTACCCAGATTAAAGAGGTTCAGTTAAGCATCCAAATCTCTGAATGCTTATTAAAACTAAAGGGCCAAACTTTTGAGGTTTACCGCATCACTACAAAATACTTGCCTTCTGCCCCAGCACAGAGATACCTCCTGGAAAGGAAAGGACACTTAGCTTCCTAAATTGGTTTGGCCCCTCTCTGCTGTGGATGGCAAGAATAACCCCAAAACTTAAAATTCACCTATGGACTTGCTATGAGCCTCCAATTCATGAAAGGGGAATTAGGATTCTGTAATATTGTCTCAGCACAGACAGTTCTGTTTTCTACTAAAACTCCACTCTATGCACAGAGTTCTCCCTCTCTATCTCACTGCACATCTGTGTGTTTCTCTCTCCACTCTCTTTAAAGGAACAGACAAGTTTTAAAAACAATCCGATTAAAAATGTTCTTCCCTACATTAGTAATGACAAGGTGGATTGAAAAGTAAATTCCGCTTACTGTCATTTATACTGTTTGTTTAGTTTTTGCACTTCCTTAAGCTTAGAAAATGAAAGCCAGAAAGTGTTTATATATTTTTATGCACTAGTAAAAAGCTACAATTTGTTTTATTGCAGGGGAATGTTTAAAACTAAACACGGACTGTTTTCGCTGCAATTTTTAAAAAATTCCATGCAAATGTTTATACCACTATATAGGGTTGTAATTATGATTTTTTTTTTTACATAAATCCTGGGCTTAAGTCACCGGATAGTGTCCTTTTAATACAGGAGTTTCCAAATGATGAATTGTTTGTTTTGTCACCTGACCTTCTGTTACTTGATAAAGAAGGGAAAGGGTGTTTTGATGATAACATTGAGGACACTTTCCGAATTACTTAAAGAACAGGGAGAAGGGATCATTAAGATGATAAATGAAAGCTGTGTTTGCTGTTATTACAGGGTATGTGGATTTTTCCTCAAAGGGGGAAGGGGAAAACCATTTCCTGTCACACAAGTTGTAATCAACTGTAGACCATATTAACGTGCAGCTTTAAAATAAAGATCCCAAGCATCCTACCCTACAGACAAGACTGAAGCCGTGAAGTGAAGATTTCATATGAAAAAAATACAACACTTGTTGCAAATGCATGTTACAGCATGCATAACACCCTCTCCAAATAACATATAGGCAACTGAATCAAAGACCTCACACCTACTGTTTGCCTGAAGATGGCTTTAATAACTAGCCAAGTCAAGTTCCCCATTACGGCTGAGAAGTATTAAGAGAAACAAACCTAGTTTTGCCTTAAATTTGGATTTAATCTACTCCCTCTTCTTCTTGGATTTCTGTGACTTCATAAATTTCTTTGCTTCAACATGCATTTGCAACACACTCTTCTGCAGGATTTGGGATTCTTTTCAAACCTCCATAGCTATTTTTCAGTTCTGTGGTCCCATTTCAGATATACCAGAGAAAATATATTTTGGGGTGGGGAAGTCCAGTATAGCTAGTGTTTTTCAGTAGTGTCAAGGATTGTATGGGAACTTTATGAGTTGGAAGTTGAGCTGTTTCAAGCCACATGTGAGGTTTTATCTGGGAGGAGACACCACTTGGCACAATAAGGGGACAGCATTCCAAAACTTGTCACAAAAACATTGGCAGAGTAGCAATTAAATTAGCCAGACAAGGAGATGAGCATCTCCTTTGCAGGTAGGACCCTACGTTCACAAGCAGTTGCTTTGTGCGCTTGTGATTAAAAAAATATGAGTTAAACTCTGCATCCAGCCAATAAAGGTGCAGTCCCCTAATTTTTCAAAGACTGATATCATGGGCATCTTGTCCTGTATGGCCCCAAAAGGAAAATATTTCAGATTTTCTAAAATTCAGCAAATCTGCTCATCATCTACCTCTCTCTGACAGGTTCAGAGCCCTGATGATTTCTTCATGTCCTCCTCTAGATTGTAGGAGTTATGCTCATCGAATCAAAGAACAGAAAAAACCCATGTGACTTACATGGCCAACCACAACTAATAAGCACCCCTCAAACTTTGAGCTTAGATCAGGGTGGGCAAACTTTTTGGCCCGAGGGCCACATCTGGGAATAGAAATTGTATGGCAGGCCATGAATGCTCAGAAAATTGGGGTTGGGGTGCAGGAGGGGATGTGGGCTCTGGTTGGGGGTGTAGGCTCCAGGATGGGGCCAGAAATGAGGAGTTCAGGATGCAGGAGGGGGCTCCGGGGTGTGGGGGGGTGAGGGCTCCGGCTAGGGGTGCGGGCTCTGGGGTGGGGCTGGGGATGAGGGGGTTGGGGTGCAGGAGGGTGCTCTGGGCTGGGATCGAGGGGTTTGGAGGGCAGGAGAGGGATCCGGGCAGGGGGTTGGGGCACCGGGAGAGGCTCAGCGGTGCAGGCTCCAGGTGGCGCTTACCTCAAGTGGCTTCTGGAAGTAGTAGCATGTCCCTTCTCCAGCTCCTACACGGAGACATGGCCAGGCGGTTCTGCACACTGCCCCGTCCACAGGCACCACCCCTGCAGCTCCCATTGGAGCGCCGGAGGGGGCCATAGGAGCAGGGCCGTAGGAGCCGGAGCGGGGCCATGTCGCAGCTTCCAGGAGCTGCGTGGAGCGGCCCCCGACCCTGCTTCCTGGCTGGAGTGCTGGAGCAGGGCAAGCCCCAGACCCCACTCACCAGCGGGAGCTTGAGGGCCAGCTTAAAATGGCTGGTGGGCCAGATCCAGCCTGCAGGCCGTAGCTTGCCCACCCCTGGCATGGACAGTGATCTGTTCACAATCAATCCAGAGAAAAAAAACAAAAACATTTATTCAAATTTACTCAACAAGTGAGTTTCAGGACATTGTGACCTGTGCATGAACATTCAACAAGCCAAAGAGGTGGCCAAATGCATTGACTAAATTATTTGTTGGTAATTATTTCATCAGTTGTAACTCAGCTATGGTGATATAATATTTTGAATGTTGTTATTATTTAACATATTGGCGTAGTCACAACCAGGTAGGCCCCATTTTGCTAGGCAAACTACAAAACATGTCACAAATGAGAGTCTCTGCCCCAAAGACTGTTATGCTATTCCACAGTTTTAGAGAATCTCCAGAAAGACAGTACATAGTTAACATGTCAAGCATTTCAAAAGGATCTGGGGATGTGCTCCCCCAGAAGACTTTTGTAATTGTTAATGAAAAATGTTTTGGTATAGTATATAGTTGAAAGCAAAAAATTTATTACTGGATTCTGAATTAAATACAAAAGGCAGGAAAGTCTCATGTGGATTTCCAAAGATACTGAAATCTACAAGATACCAATACAGCACTTATTTAATGTGTTGTGTTGCAGTGTGTAACGTTCTCCTGTCTAATATTTAATTTTTATGTTCATAGTATATTCATGGCAGGTAATATCAGCAATTTTCTTAACTTATAAAATATCACTCTGATCAAAGTAGTAAAAGTGTTATCAGCACCAGGGCACAAGGTTTCAACCACATTTAGAATGAAACCAGCACAAGATTTCAACCAAATTTAGAATTAAAATCAATCTGATTATTTTTAAAGCAAATCTCAATTATGTGTTTTCCAAAATAGCAACAGACAGACCTTAAAACGGTCAGAGGTCCAACTGGGATGTTTATCTGAATATTCTGAGGTCTGCCAAGCTGGAGTGGAAACTTTGCAGTAACAAGTTGTCTTAAAATGTTTTCTGAAGCTTCCTGCTTTCTGTCACGCCAGAAATTCCAGGAGAGCAGTCTTTCTTCAGAACTTTGATCATTCTACTCTGATCTTGAACCAGGAAGTGCAGAAGTGCAAGAAAAAGACAGACAATGCAGAGAGAAAATGAACACTTTTTCAAAAGCTTGCAATAGGTTTAAAATCAAGTTTTGGATTAGTTCTTATTTTAACTGAGCCTGTTCACTTATCCTTAAAAAGCTACAGCTGTCTTTTAATTAGTGTGAAAAAATCCATGATATGCCTTTGGACACAGGTAATAAGAATACACAGTAATTTATCTACTGTTAGCACTTTCAGGTATGCTCCTGTTTATACTATAGGAGAACTTTGGAAGGTGAGAATTTTGGCACAGTACACTAAACAAAGACAAGACTATATTAAGGGGGATGTAAATCTAAGCTAAAAGTTTGGTATGAATTGACAGAGGCTTTATCTATGTTGGAGAAATTAACTGGAGTAAATACTGATTGTTCCTGCTTAGCCAATTAAACGCACCTTGAGTCCACGCACAAAAGCACTTCAATCAGTTGTCACAGAGGCCACCATTGCAGGATGTTACTTCCAGAATCTGTAGGGATAAAGTGTCTCCTTAGCTTACCAGCTATCACCTCTCTCCCTCCTGCCATACCTCCAGAAATGCCTCCTGCAGCCATTTTCTCCACTCCACCAACAACTCCTCTTTCCCTGCTTTTGCAGGCCCTGATTTGCATAGCAGAGGATAAGCATAACATGTCCACATGGCCAAGGGCGTGCTGCAAGAAAACAGGGATAAAAGCTGTATATGAGTCAAAGGTGTGTTTAACAGACCTGATTTATAGATGTTAGGCACCTTCCTGGAGCGTCCTTGAGGAAAATGAATGGAACATTGTTTCTGAGTCAATTAGTTATTTGAAAATTAACCAACCCACTTTCCCTCCAGGAAAGGGGGCAAATAATGTCTCCTCATTATACACTCAAGTGCTGTGCAAGCCAGAAAGAAGATATCACCGAAGAAAACTCACAGAGCTGGTTTGAATGCATAAACAAAATCTCTTCATTTAAAAAAATGGTACTAATACTGTAGAAAAGTCAATGTCTGGTATGGAGGTTAAATTGTCTCTGAGTAATGTTGATTTACACAATCATTTTTTGTTGTTAACTTGCACTGCCTTTTCCCTTTGTTAATACCATCTCCATATTGCCTTTATACGCTTAGTACACACGCCCATATGCTACCTCAGTAATACAAAACAGAGAAAGATGGTAGGTAGGGACTCGGGGAGCTACCAATTCAGGAAATCTCATTTAATTGAAATAACAGTGTGTGGAGGGAGTGATAGGCCATGTACAGGGAGAGTTGATGTGTGTTACTCCCTTCTCTTCTGTGCTGCCGGTGGCACTTTGTTTTGAGAGAGAAGGATACAAGCAGATCCTCATGGCTTATTAACCTCTTGA
>NW_020696086.1:0-19262 GCF_002925995.2 Terrapene triunguis | reverse complement strand
AACTGGAGACTAGTCCAGCAGTGGTCACTCCAGGGCCAAATATGGAGTTAAAACAACCTCCCTACTCCTACTTCAGATTCCCCTGTTTATACGTCCCAGAATTACTTGAGCTTTTTTGGCTCCAGCATCACATTGGGAGCTCATGTTCAGCTGATTATCCACCATGACCCCCAAATCTTTTTCCGAGTTACTTCTGCCCAGGATCAAGTCCCCCATTTTGGAAGTATGGCCTATATGGTTTGTTCCCAGATGTATACATTTACATTTAGCCATATTAAAATGTGAATTGTTTGCTTGCGCCCAGTTTACTTAACAATCCAGATCGCTCTGTCAGTTGCCTGTCCTCTACATTATTTATACTCTCCCAGTTTTTGTGTCATCTAAGCTTTATCAGTGATGATTTTGTTTTTTTCCAGGTCATTGATAAAAAAAATAGCAAAGGACCAAGAACCGAACCTGGTGGGACCCCACTGGTAAAACACCCACTCTGTGATGATTCCCCAATTTACAGTTACATCTTGAGACCTATCAGTTAGCCAGTTTTTAATCCATTTAATGTACACCTAAGTTCCCTGCAATGCCGCCCATCCCCTTCCTCCCTAAGCTCATTGAATGGCCATCTACAGCTGTTGCCTCCAATTCCTCTTCTCCAGCTCCCATCTGATCTGGTTTCTTCCCTTTCTGCTGCACTGAAACTGCTCTCAACCTTTTTCTGGACCAATCTCCATGCCCATGCTCCTTGATTTCTTGGCTGCTCTTAACACTGTTGATCTCACACACTTAGTAGAAATCTTGTCCTCCCTTGGTTTTCATGATGTCGCCTTGTCCTAGTTCTCCTCCTACCTCGCTTCTTGTTCTTGTAATGTCTAGTTTGGTCAGTCATTGTCCTTCCCTCTCCCACTCTGTCGTTGGAACCCCCAGGCTTCCATCTGTAGTGCCCTACTCTGATGCTTGGGATATGTTGTACACTAAATGCTAAATTTAACATTAAAGTGTGTGTCACATATACACAGAAGGCACCTCAGCTCTCACTGCCTTCTTACCTCCCCTAGTAGATTAATGGACCACAAGACATACCATATTTGAACCCTGTGAAACCTTGCGTAAGAGAGCCCACCAGGCAAGATGAACAACTGCCCAATACTGAGTCATGTCAGAATGATAAGAAAGGAGCCACAGACAGTATTATATAGAGCTGATTGTAAAACTTATATTTTTCCTATGAAAATATTAATTACAGTAGGTTGCGAGTAAAGTATTCTGAGTTTAGTAACAAAGCGAGTATATACTCGTTCATTAGCCCGTTCGTTTATAAGCCAATCCCCCAAGATGGATAGGTAAAAATAGCAAAAACGGTATTACCCTTCCATAAGCCAACCCTATGTTTCAGGGGTTGGCAAACTTTGGCTCCCGGCCCGTTAGGGTAAGCTGCTAGCGGGCCTGGACATTTTGTTTACCTGGAGCGTTCACAGGCACAGAGCCCCTCAGCTCCCAGTGGCCGCGGTTTGCTGTTCCCAGCCAATGGGAGCTGCAGGAAGCAGCATGGGCTGGCCGCCCCTTCCTGCAGCTCCCATTGGCTGGGAATGGCAATCCATGGCCTGGAGCGGAGGGGCTCCATGCCTACGAATGCTCCAGGTAAACAAAATGACAATGTATTAGATATTCAATTCAATAATTCCATAGACCTTAAAATCATCAAATTTTGGTGTAGACCTGTTGATAAGCCGACCCCCACTCTTTGATGCTTCACATTTTTACCAAAAAAATTTGGCTTATGAACAAGTATATAGGGTAATTAGTTTTGACAAGACAGTTTCCTCAACCAAATACAAAGGGACATGGGTAACAGAAAAGAGATAAGGTTAAAGGAAACAAAAAATGAGATGCTCCTTTGTTAGGTGGTAGGTGAGCGATTATTGTTGTCAGCTTTAGGGCTAAGTTGTAGTTCTTTCCCCAGGCAGGCAGGCAAAAACAACAAGGAGTCTGGTGGCACCTTAAAGACTAACAGATTTATTTGGGCATAAGCTTTCGTGGGTAAAAACCTCACTTCTTCAGATTCATAGAGTGAAAGTTACAGATGCAGGCATTATATACTGACACATGGAGAGAAGGGAGTTTCTTCGCAAGTGGAGAACCAGTGTTGACAGGGCCAATTCAATCAGGGTGGATGTAGTCCACTCCCAATAATAGATGAGGAGGTGTCAATTCCAGGAGAGGAAAAGCTGCTTCTGTAATGAGCCAGTCACTCCCAGTCCCTATTCAAGCCCAGATTAATGGTGTTAAATTTGCAAATGAATTTTAGTTCTGCTGTTTCTCTTTGAAATCTGTTTCTGAAGTTTTTTTGTTCAATAATAGTGACTTTTAAATCTGTAATAGAATGACCAGGGAGATTGAAGTGTTCACTTACTGGCTTTTGTATGTTACCATTCCTGATGTCCGATTTGTGTCCATTTATTCTTTTGCGGAGGGACTGTCCGGTTTGGCCAATGGCAGAGGGGCATTGCTGGCAGGTGAATGAGCCCTTGATGGTGTGGCTGATGTGGTTGGGTCCTCTGATGGTGTCGCCAGAGTAGATATGGGGACAGAGTAGGCAACGAGGTTTGCTACAGGGATTGGTTCCTGGGTTGGTGTTTCTGTGGTGTGGTGTGTAGTTGCTGGTGAGTATTTGCTTCAGGTTGGGGGGTTGTCTATAAGCAAGGACTGGCCTGCCTCCCAAGGTCTGTGAGAGTGAGGGATCATTTTCCAGGATAGGTTGTAGATCGTGGATAATGCGCTGGAGAGGTTTTAGCTGGGGGCTGTATGTGATGGCCAGTGGTGTTCTGTTACTGTCCTTGTTGGGCCTGTCCTGTAGTAGGTGATTTCTGGGTACCCGTCTTGCTCTGTCAATCTGTTTCCTCACTTCCCCAGGTGGGTATTGTAGTTTTAAGAATGCTTGATAAAGATCTTGTAGGTGTTTGTCTCTGTCTGAGAGGTTGGAGCAAATTCGGTTGTATCTTAGGGCTTGGCTGTAGACAATGGATCGTGTGATGTGTCTTGGATGGAAGCTGGAGGCATGTAGGTACGTATAGCGGTCAGTAGGTTTCCGGTATAGGGTGGTGTTTATGTGACCATCACTTATTTGCACTGTAGTGTCCAGGAAGTGGATCTTTTGTGTGGACTGGTCCAGGCTGAGGTTGATGGTGGGGTGGAAATTGTTGAAGTCCAGGTGGAATTCTTCAAGGGCCTCCTTTCCGTGGGTCCATATGATGAAGATGTCATCAATGTAGTGCAAGTAGAGGAGGGGCACTAGGGGACGAGAGCTGAGGAAGTGGCAGGCAGGCAGAATCCCTGGTCCATCTGAGGTCAGGTGGGAAAACTGGACTGGAGGAGTGGTCGAGATGATGGATAAAATTTACATCTCTTCCCAAAGTGAAGAGGAGACCGCATCAGAGGAACAGGCAAAAAAGAAATCCAGGATCATCTGAAGTAGGTTGTTACACCGAAAAAATGCCATGGCCTGAGGTTCTACAGGCTTTGCACTCATTAGACCTATAATGTGGAGTGGAAAATAAAACAAAAGTAAAGGATAGATGCAGAACAGAAAAGAACAGCTGCTCAAGAACATCTCTGTTAGTCTGTTCCAGGGTCCACCAATGGGCCAACGAGATCTCTTGGTCAACATTGACAAAGGCTTGAGTATTTAAAACCACATAAAACTGTGGTTAGTATTTTACTGAGCATATTTGGGAGCTATTATTTTAACATATATTCTTTTGGGCCAAAATGATCATACCCATGTGCCTAAAGTTAGGCTCCTAAATATATATTTGGCACTGAAGTAAAAATGGTCTGATATTTTTCAGAGGGGCTGAGTATCTTCAGCTCCCATGGACAGTGGATGGATCACTTGATGATTACCTGTTCTGTTCATTCCTCTAAAGCATTGGCCATTTTCAGAAGACAGGATACTGGGCTAGATGGACCTTTGGTCTGACCCAGTATGGCCATTCTTATGTTCTTATGTATGTTCTTACGAGTTTTGTGCTCATGTGCTGCCATCTGGCGGCAAGACAAGGAGAATCAACATCATTGTTAATATGAGGTGAAATGTACCCCCTGCAGCTAAAATATCGTTCTCTGGGCTTAAGTGGGACTTTCACTTCAGTAATCCATAGGCCTCGTGCCGGCCCTCACACGGGCAAATGTCACTGTGGTTTGCCGTATTATTCACACAATATGGAGAGTAAGATACACAGGTGAAATGCTTTACGCACACACCAGTTTTACAAAAGGCACCTGTTAGACAGAGGCCATTGTTAGTAACACAAACTGTTACACCCGTTGCACTATGAACTTGTTCATTCTTCTGTTATTTTCATTTTTATATATTTAGATTTAAAATGATAGACACCTATCCAAGGCTCTAGGCACCTTAACACCTTCATTAATTATACAATACAATGAGATCCCAGAAACGTTAAAATAACCATTGCCAAGAGGCACTCAGCCAGCCAGACGCCTACAGAACCTCCTTTCCATCCCTCCACCTTTACAGGCAGTGAGCCCTCAGCCTGCTCCAACATTCCTGACCCGGGCTTTTGTTGGTGGAAAGTCGTCTTTGCTTTACTTCTCAGTTTTCTCATGAATTTTCCTTTGTGCTGCATTTCATGATGTCATCTGATCTACCCCTTGCATATATGTATGTGTGCTCCTCGTGCGAGTGAAGTTACCCGTGTGTAAATATTTGAACGATTGGGCCTTGTCTGAAGAGGGGGTGGGGTCTGACTGTGCTGTGGGCACTTTGTGCAGAGTGGCAGCAATGCAGCCGTAAGGCCCCCGGCGGGATACTCCTGGCATAGAAGCCTCCTTTCCATGGGGCAGAGCTGGTGTTCCTGGCTGTACGATGTCCACACCGGAGGCGAATTGGGGAGTGAAGGAGCATGGCAAGACCTAAGCATAGAGGCTGTTGGTAGCCAGGGGTAGGTGGTTCCATGTGTCCCACATCTCCAAAAATGTCTTCCTGTCCTTGGCTTCCCATCAGTCTGTCCCTTCTCCTGTTTGTCCAATCCCAGATTTTCCTGCAGCTCTGGCACTGCCCCACTCTAACACCAAGGATCTCATTGCCCAGTTGCCTCAGCTGAACCACATGGCACCCTGCTGCCTCCCAGTGTGTTTGTACATCATAAGAAATAAGAACAGCCATACTGGGTCAGACCAATGGTCCATTTAGCCCAGTATCCTGTCTTCTGATAATAGCCAATGCCAAGTGCTTCAGAAGGAGTGAACAGAACAGGCAGTCATCGTGTGATCAATCCCCTGTTGTCCACTCCATTCCCCTCTGGGAATCAGAGGCTACGGACACTCAGAGCATGAGGTTGCATCCCTGACCATCTTGTCTAATAGCCACCAACAGACCTATCCTCCATAAACTGGTCTGGTTCTTTTTTGAGCCCCGTTATAGTTTTGGCCTTCAGAAAATCCTCTGACAAAGAGTTCCACAGGTTGACTGTGAGTTGTGTGAGGAAGTACTTCCTTATGTTTGTTTTAAACCTGCTGCCTATTCATTTCATGGGGTGACCCCTGGTTCTTGTTTTATGTGAATTGGTAAATAACACTTCCTTATTCACTTTCTCCACAACAGTCACAGTTTTATACAGTAGATCTCTATCATATCCCCTCTTAGTCATCTCATTTCCAAGATAGAAAGTTCTAGTCTTTATAATGTCTCCTCATACAGAAGCTGTTCCATACCCTTAATCATTATTGTTGCCCTTCTCTGTACCTTTTCCAGTTCTAATATTTCTTTTGAGACGGTGTCCACTCCTACTCCCATGGAGCTGCACGACTACCAGGGCCTAACAGGGAGAGCTGAGTTCCCAGATCCTTCAGGAGAGGCAGGTAGCCAAGGAAAGAGGAGGGGGTGGATGGAGGGTTGGGAGGAGCCAGTGGAGAGCTCTAATGCTGGTTAGGTAGCACACGAGGAGCATGAAGGGCAAGAATCTGAGGCGAGCTGTTTGTATGTGATTTAGTTCACGAGCAATGGGAGCTGTATTGTCTCAATGTGTCTAAGAGGTTTATGTTGTTTTATCCATTGATTTCCCCCCCCCCAGTGTATCCAGAGAGCCTCTCGATGTCTCATTAGCCCTCTGAGCCATCAAAGAAGTGAAAATCCACCATTAATAAAAACATCAATTAGTCACCAAGGGTGACACTGACAGGTTGTGGCCTGGAGTCCGCTCAGCTCGACATAAACCTTGGACTTTGTTCTGTGCTGGGTGAACAGATCTGAGCCGGGGGCTGGTAGAGGGGGCACAAGGAATGAATCTGACACCTGGTTGCTGTCCATGGTTCCCACACTGTAGCTACCCTGATATGGAGACGCATGAGAGGAAGCAGCTGTTACACTGTTTGAAAGTAACTAAAACACAGAGCAGGGAGGTTTTTATATATGCCTGTATCACTGTGTGAAAGGGGTACAGTAAAAAGGTTGACAATAATAGTCTCCTGCATCTTCGGTTTGAACGGTGCTGATTGAGAGACTGTAATCAGTGACACTGCTCCCAGCCTGACTGCCAGGGAGCTGGACTGGGACTCCAGGCAGCAAGGTGGAGGCACTGTACAGAAGGACCTTAGGAGCTTGTCTGGGTTTCTGTTGGTACCAGGTAAGTAGGCCCATCATGGCTTTGCAGTTGATAATGATTGTGTCTCCTGAAGACACTGCCACAGATTCTGGAGTCTGAGTCAGCAATGTCTCTGCTGGAGTCTGAATGTAAAAATAAATATAAACAAAATTATTAAATATAGAATCTCTTGTGTTTTCACACATTAGTTAGAAATAGAGTTTCAGTGTTTTAATTTGTCTTTTGGCTCGGAGCATTCCGGGCACACTTGGGTCAAGCTTTTCACTGCAACCAGCAGGATTTCAGGATTTGGGGAGGCTTTAAATTAACATCAGATACAATGGCTAGAGTTGGCAACACTGCTTTATGTATGTGTGAGGTCCCATTGAGTCCATCAGTATCCTATGCCTGGAATTCAATGGCTCTCCCCTTGTACCCAACGGTACACATGCGCACACATGCTTACAGAATAGGGGTCTAAAGCACCCGAACAACAAAGAGGAGACACCACAGGAAAGGGATGGGGAAGGGGTAGGGTGACGGGGCGGATTATATGGTTACTTATGAGGCTAGTGTATGTGTCCTGTAGGTTGCTAGTTTCTTTCTTGGTTAACATGAATTATTTCAATGGAATTAGAGTGATAGTGTATGGGGACTTGAAGAAGTGGGGTTGGGACAAGGGACATAAAGAAGGATATAACTAATGTGTGGAAAACACAAGAGCTTCTATATTTAATAATTTTGTTTATATTTATTTTTACATTCAGACTACAGCAGAGACATTGCTGACTTATTGCTGTTTAGTTTATCAATTTGTTCCAAAACCTCCTCTAATGACTCCTCAATCTGGGACAGTTCCTCAGGTTTGGGAATCTCCCTCACATCCTCAATTGTGAAGACCGATTCAAGAATTCATTTAGTTTCTCTGCAATGGCCTTATTGTCCTTGAGTGCTCCTTTAGCATCTGGATCATCCAGTGACCCCACTGGTTGTTTAGCAGGCTTCCTGCCTCTGATGTACTTAATTTTTTTTTTTTTTACTATTACTTTTTGAGTTTTTAGCTAGCTGTTCTTCAAATTCTTTTTTGGCCTTCCTAATTATATTTTTGCACTTCATTTGCCAGTGTTTATGCTCCTTTCTATTTTCCTCACTTAGAATTTAACTTCCACTTTTTAAAGGATGCCTTTTTGCCTCTCACTGCTTCTTTTACGTTGTTGTTTAGCCACAGCGGCTCTTCTTTGGTTCTCTTATGTTTTTTAATTTGGGGTACATACTTAAATTGAGCCTCTATTATGGTGTCTTTAAAAAGTTTCCATGCAGCTTGCAGGGATTTTACTTTTGATGTTGTACCTTTTAATTTCTGTTTCACTAACTTACTCATTTTTATGTAGTTTCCCTTTCAGAAATTAAATGCTACAATGTTGGGCCACTGTGGTGTTTTCCCCACCACAAGGATGTTAAATTTAATTATATTATGGTCACTATTACCAAGCGGTCCAACTATAGTCACCTCTTGGACCTGATCCTGTGCTCCACTTAGGACTAAATCAAGAATTGCCTCTCCTTCAGTGGGTTCCAGGACTAGCTGCTCCAAGAAGCGGTCATTTAAGATGTCAAGAAACCTTATCTCTGCATCCTGTCCTGAGGTGATATGTACCTAGTCAATATGGGGATAGTTGAAATCCCCCATTATTACAGAGTTTTTAATTTTAATAGCCTCTCTAATCTCCCTGAGCATTTCACAGTCACTATCACCGTCCTGGTCTGGTGGTCGTTAATATATCCCTATTGCTATATTCTTATTATTCAAGCATGGAATTACTATCCATAGAGATTCTATAGTACAGTTTGGTTCATTTAAGATTTTTACTTCATTTGATTCTACACTTTCTTTCACATACAGTGTCACTCCCCCACCAGCACAGAAGGAACAATCAGTTGCACACATACAAAATGGGAAATGACTGCCAAGGAAGGAGTACTGGGGAAAGAGATCTGGAGATCATAGAGGATTACAAGCTAAATAAGAGTAAACAGTGTCAAACTGTTGCCAAAAAAGCAAAAATAATTCTGGGATGTTTTAGCAGGAGTGTTGTAAGCAAGACACGAGAAGTATTCCTTCCACTCTACGCCACGCTGATTAGGCCTCAACTGGAGTGTTGTGTCCAGTTCTGGGTGTCACATTTCAGGGAAGATGTGGACAAAATGAAGAGTGTCCAGAGAAGAGCAAAAACATTATTAAAGGTTTGGAAAATAGGACCTATGAGGGAAGATTGAAAAAATGGGGTTTGTTTACTGCAGAGAAGAGAAAACTGAGAGGAGACATAACATTTTTGAAGTTCATAAAAGGTTGTTATAAGGAGGAAGGAGAAAAATTGTTCTCCTTAAATTCTGAGGATAGGACAAGAAGCAATGGGCTTAAATTGCATCAAGGGCGGTTTAGGTTGGACATTAGGAAAAACTTCCTAACTGTCAGGTTTGTTAAGCACTAGAATAAATTGCCTAGGGAGGTTGTGGAATCTCCATCATTGGAGATTTTTAAGAGCAGGTTAGACAAACACCTGTCAGGGATGATCTAGATAATACTTAGTCCTGCCATGAGTGCAGGGGACTGGACTAGATGACCTCTCAAGGTCCCTTCCAGTCCTATGATTCTATGATATGGGAGGATTCTTCTTTTCTCGGGTTTATCCCTCAAAATCAGACAGCCCAAGGGCTGGATTCCACATGGTCTTGCCCTTCCTCCTCATTGACACCTTTGTCAAATGGACTGATTCTCCAGTGACCTGCACCTTTGTCTGGTTACTTTGATTACTTGCACCCATGTAAAATGAAATGCTTCCTACTTGGAGTGCCACATGGGTTTTAGTTTTAACTTAAGGAAACCAGCAAATTTAGGAACCAACATAAAATCTCCCTCCAGAATAAAGCAGAGTGCCTCTTGTTCCTGAAATGCTGCACAGCCCTGCTCCCCAGCAGACAGGCAGGTGGAGATCTTCTGTTTAAAGGGGCAATGCACAGAAACCCTAGCCACCCCCCCCGCCCCCGCTTGTACTTTCTCCCTGCACTGTGGATATGAAGACAGATCTGTCTCATTTAAGTCATGGTGAAATTTACCATTCAATACTTTGGGGGCAGGACGGAGTTCTCGGTTCCATCAAATTATTTTACGATTAAACTCTTGTAGTTCCCAGCATGTTTGTTTTTGTTTTGGAATTGTCTACAAAACATTCCAAGGAGTGGCATTGTTTGCAAATGAACATTTAGTTTGGCCTCGTGGGAAGCTCTGGGTTGAAGATCTGCACATCTGTGAGTTTCTTCCTAAAGAAACCGGAAGATGTGGTTTTTTTTTCTCCTTTAGACTTAATAGTCTCTTTATTCATAAAGCCAAACAGAAACCCCTAAAGTCCATTTTCAGAGCATTCTGGCCTGAAATCTAATTCTGTCTCTTCCTTTTTAATTGCTTCCGGATGACTAAATCCTTCAGTATTTGGAGATAGTTCAGAAAAGCTACCCACAATTTGCACAACAGAATGCACAGGCCATGCAGGATTTTGCACAGGTGGATGGGGAGGGCCCTGGACAGGACATTCTCCTGTTCATTTCCCCACAAATTGCAAGTCACCTAATGTGCAAATTAGAGCAAACTCTTTTGGGTTTCTGTGGTCTGTAGGGAGTTGGGAATTTCTTTCCCTGTCTAGCACAGCATTACAGTGTACACATTGTATGGTAGATAACAGTATAACATCATACAGCAGTTACATTGTAGTGCATTTATATATGGCCAGGACAGCAGATAATCATTGGTGGATTGATTGTGAGGGACATGGGTACTTTTGCCCTCTGGTTTGGCATAACACACCGGGGTAGGTTTACAGAGGAGACTGAAGGGACTTGTAAAAAGCGACAAAGAGTCCTGTGGCACCTTATAGACTAACAGACGTATGGGAGCATAAGCTTTCGTGGGTGAATACCCACTTCATCAGATACATGTAGTGGAAATTTCCAGAGGCAGGTATAAATATGTAGGCAAGAATCAGTCTAGAGATAACAAGGTTAGGGAAGTTACTTGGGTTTTCTTTCTTCCCAACCTATAACTTCCCTCATCCAGATCTTCCTCCAAACTCTTACAGATTCTCTCTCATGCCCTTTCTGGTTTACCTGATTTCTGTCTCCCTGAATCCCTCCTTGCCTTAAAGGATCTCAGGCTGCACCTGGTGGATATGTGCAACATGCTGCCAGCTGCCTCCTAGGTCAACTTTAAACACAGGCAAGTAATGTGCCCCCAGCACTCCGCACAGGCAGCTGAGCCAGAGGAGATATTGCCAGTGAAAGGGACAAGAGAGGGAAAAGGAGCTGCTGGGTGAAGAGCAGGAGGAGATGGAATCCAGCTGGAAACTCTTTTTGACACTAAGCTCCTCTAGTCCTGAGACCAGGCATTCATGGGACTGAGATGCAGCTCAGGGGCAGTAATCCAGGCTCAGGATGCTGGCTCAGACTCAGTTCTCCAGAACATGAGCTCAGGATGGCTCAGATTTTTCACCCTGATGGGTGAATAGCTCTGCAGCAAAAAGGAAAGGGGGAGGGGGGAAGTATTGTGAATAGCTGCTGTATTTGGAAGGATTTCACAATTCTCTGGTTCCAGTGCCATAGCCATAAAGCTCCAGCTGTGACAGGAGTGAAACAAACTCTACCAAATGAGGAGGCTTTTGTACTGATGGTCTTTCACCTTGTTGACTGTAATAATCTCCAGCATCATGTGCTTCAGACCCATGGATCCTGAGAATCTGGTCAGTGTAGCCATTCCCAATTCCATTGATCTGGTCTGGAGCATCCTTGCGGTTGACAGATGCCATGTAGATGAGAAGTTAGTGGTTCGTCCCAATTTCTGCTGGTACCAGGCTATAGAATGCAGAGAGCTGGAACTGCCTTTGAAGAACACAATTCTACTTTCTCTTCAAAACACTTAGGGGAGGATTTTGGAGACAGTCATCGCAATCCAACTGCTAGACTCTGAATAGAAAGGGATATATGGCTAAAGACTTACCAGTAAAAGGAATTTCTGTACGGGGTCATATACAGTGTTCCTGTTCTCTTAATTTAATGTCAAAACTGATCCCACGTGTAAATCCCTTGAAATCACTGCAGTTATATCAGTGAGGAATTTGGTTCCAGGGTTCTAAGGATGACAGTGGAACATTAAACTCTCTAAGCCTTATTCGGTTTGTATTTCCAGCAAATTGGGTGCTCAGTCCATGCTTTAGCCATAAAAGCAAAAAAAGGTTGTTTTGAAATTATCCTGCAGATGATTATATCCTAATTTAGTTGATCTTTCTAGAGAGGTGGAGGGGGATGGCAGTGCAGTTAAGGTGCTTGAAGGTTTATCATACTTTCCAAGAATAACAGTCTGGCAACAACAGTGGAAGATAGAATATATTGAAGCTGCACAGTCTGGTTTCATTCCACGTGAAATTTATTTCACATCCACATGGAGAGAAAGGAAAAGGCATCCCACAGACCCAAACAAAAAGGATAAGGTTTGTGGCAGCCAAAAGGGCAGGCTTCCCTCAGATCAAAATTCATACAGACAAGGACGGGGTTTCCTCTAGCCGGAATTACAGCAGTAGATGCAATTAGGAAGAATGGAGACAAAGGTGAGCATACAAAAAAATCAACATTTTCCAGTAGCCTTTCATTGTGGTATCTGAGACACACAGTATTTCCTTTTGTGGAGAATGAGATAACTGTGACACCTCCAAACATGGGGGTGTGGGATCTGTTTGAACATATTGACACTTCAGTGGTGACCACTGTGTCTGGTTATCGACCCCAGCCTTTAAATTCATTTTTGCTTCTGCTGTTTGTATTACCAAGGAATCACACAATCACTGCCTTTCGGGTTTGATAGCATCTCTCACTGGACATCTGCTGACCAACTACACTCAAAATATATGTATAATAAAAAGGACAGGGAGTGTTCCTGGGTTATTAGCAGCTCTTATGTCACAGGGACAGCCTTCTTCTGTAATCTCAGCATTTTATGCAATAGCATCCTGCTGTGTGAAGCAGATTTCAACCCCTTCCTTATAACAGGCTTGACCCAGAGCAGTAGAAGAATTCTTGTTGACCTCAATGGCCATTGGATCAGACCCTATCTACAAAGTAGAGACCCTTCACCCCATCGCAGCGGGACACTGTGTAACATAGCGGTTATGTCCAAACTGTTGTTATCTCTAGGAAGCATCTGTTACAGGAGAGAAACTGAAACCACACAGGGCAGGGAGGTTTTTGTACGGGTCTGTATCACTGTGAGAGGGGAGCTATAACCCTGCTGACAGTAATAATCTCCTGCATCTTCAATTTCAGCACTGCTGATGGTGAGAGTGTAATCAGTGTAGCCGCTCCCAGACTGACTGCCACTAAACCGGGCTGGGACTCCAGAGGCGAGGGTAGAGCCATAATAAATAAGAAGCTTAGGAGCTTGTCCCGATTTCTGTTGGTACCAGGTTAAATGGTTGCCTGTGCTGGAGCTGGCTTTGCAGTTGATGGTGACTCTGTCTCCTGGAGACACTGCCAGGGATTCTGGAGTCTGAGTCAGCACAATCTGCCCACTGGAGCCTGAACATAAAATATAATATAAATTAACACAATGAGTAAGTCAGTAAATCACTTGTTACATTTGCGTCATATTTTAAACTTTTTATCCTAAATTTGAGATTGAGCAGTATATTGTGTGTGTGTATATATATATATATATATATATATATATATATATATATATATATGACTGGGAGATGTCTAGGGCTTGATCTCTCCAACAAAGTCAGTGTTATCTCCGTTTGATTCTTACCCTGGATCCAGAGCACTAACAGCCAGATGAGCTGAGCCTGGGAGATCATCTTGCTACGTCTGGGTCGACTGGAGCTGATCAATAAACCAATAGAAACTGTAAAAAGTGACTCCATATATAACTGCTCAGAGCAGCAGGGAAATGAATTAGATGTAAATATGCAAAGCATCTCGCCTCAGGCCCCGTGTGTCAGGCTCAGAGCCTAGAAATGGAGATCCGATTGGTTTGCATAATTTCAGAAGTTCTATCATTTTGATTGCTGTCACTTATTACAAAGCACTGATCCTAATCAGAATTTTAGCATCTGCAGTGTGTTCAGGGTGATACGCATCAGTTCTGCCACCTGCTGTTACTGGGAGAGGTTCAGCTCCATTAGTTTGAGTGTGCTGTGCAGAGTATTGAATGCAATGCAATGCAATGCAATACAATACAATGTATACAGAGATTTAAGAACACGTTTGAATATAAATACAGACATCTGATATACAGCCAGGGCTGGGTTGTGCATCCTCTGTAGGGGGCGATGTGGAGCCACACAGCGCCTGCAGGAGCCTTGAGAGGGAGCCTGTGGTGGGGCTGCCCAGTGCATCTAGAGGGGACGCTCTTTCCTCCATGCTTTATAATGAAGCAGATAACTGCCCCGGTGTGTCATCCCCTCAGCACTCCTGGGGCTGGATGGGGCGAGCAGTCCCTGCACATGGAGAATGCTCCCTGCACAGCCTACGCCTCCTGTGCACATATCCAAGGGCGGCTCCCTTTCTGGCTTACCTGGCTAGTCACATGGAGGCTGGCGCTTCGGATCCATTGTTTGCACAGCTTTTCATTGAAAAACAAATCCTGCCATCCCCTACACCGGAGGTGGGGAACCTTTTTTCTATCCCGGGCCATTGACCCTCAGGAAAATTCATGGGCCACATACATTTAACTCACCCGTCCGGGTGCTGGTGGAGGTGCCGAGACTCAGGGTTTCCCCCTACAGTGAGGTGAGCCGGCACTCGCAGCTCAAGCCCTGCAGGCGGCTGCCAAGTAGAGTGACCAGATGTTCCGATAAAATCGGGACTGTCCCGATATCGAGCAGTTTGTCCTGCGTCCCGACTGAAGTACGGTCGGGACGCCATTTGTCCCAATATTTTGTTTCGGGCGTGGCTCCCCCCCCCATTTCTTTTTGCTTAGGCTTTGCTTAGGAAAATATCGGGACTGCCGCGGGGGGGAGCGCCTTTTCAATTGTTACACTCACCCATTTTGGCGGCGGGTACTTCTTTCTTTGGCAGCAAAGTTTATTACCCACCGCCAAAGACCATCAGCAACTGAAGGACCCTCTGCCGGAGTGCCGCCGAAGACCCGGATGGGTGAGTGTAACAATTGAAAAGGCGCTCCCCCTGCGGCGGTCCCGATATTTTCCAGTTATCATCTGGTCACCCTACTGCCAAGACTCAGGGCTTCCCGCCCACGGCTCTGCTGCTCTGGGACAGGAGAATCTCGGGATACATAGCCCCATGCACTGTGGAGGGAGAAATGCTGCAGGAACTCTGTGTGTTAGTGGCTCTGGAGAGAGCCGGCGTGGATCCACCAGTCATTGCCCACCATGTAGTGGGGATATTAAGACCACAGACTTTGCACTAACCCAGAGGCTGGTGTAGACACCACAGAGCTTATTTGCTGCCACTCTATGGCCTGAGAGGAGGAGAGCTGTCTGACATCCCCTCAGTGAGTTTCTCAGTGGTCTGAAGGAGAAGACTTAGAGCTGTGGTGGCTGAGTGGAGGCTTTTGGAACCATTCTGCCTCTGAGGACAAACTCTTGAGCAAAGCTCTCGACTCATCAGTTCCCTAGGGCTGGTTTTGAAAAGAGCAATGTGTGCACTGGAAGAAGGGACACGTGGGTCAAAAGGGTGTGTGCGAAAGAGAATTAGAGAGAGAGGGAATGCCAAGTGTAGCCGAATGGCACAAAAACGTGTCCTTTGAAAATCCCAGCTCTCTGTGTGCAGCCAAATTTCCTGCACCCCCCCAGCCTGAGGCAGCTGCATTGTTCTCCTCATGTCCTGACAAATGACTTCAGATTAGTCCCCTGCTTACAAAGCAACTGTAACGGTTGCTAGATGTAGAAATTTAGGGCCTGATACAAAGCCCACTGAAGTCTGTGGGGGTCTCCACTGACTTCAGTAGGATTTGCCTCAGGCCCGTAAATCAAAACGATGTGGAGAGACTCGGATAAGATTGCCAATAAATCTAAATTCCCGCTGGCAAACGTTTAATTTGTAACAACCAAATAGTTACGCTGTGGAATGCTGGTGGGGATTTTGGGGTGGGTTTTTTTTTTTGTAATTCGTTGCCTTCCTGTGCACAAGGAATACTGAGCGCCTCTCTGCTGCCCAGAATTCAAGGCCTGAGCGATTAAGCTTTGGGTCCAATCTTGCCCTCTAATAATAATGCCTATTTCTTATTCAGCCCTTTCCATCCGTAGATCTCAAAGCACTTTGCAATCTTTTATCTGTTTGTCCTCACAACACCCCTGTGTGGTAGGGGAGCATTATTCTCATCCCTGTTTTACAGCTGGGAGAGTGAGGCATGGAGAGGCTAGGTGACTTACCCAAGATCACACAGGAAGTCCATGGCAGAGCAGGGAATTGAATCTGGGTCTCCCACATCCTGCACAGTGCCTTAACCATTGGGCCATCCTTCCCTCCTTCTACAGGGCTGAAGAAGGCAGGTTCTTCTCTCTCATGTAGGGAGCCTGAGAGCAGCTGGGCAGGATTCTCTAGTGCTAAGGGTGAGGGACAATTGTGAGGGGAGGGTAAATATTTCAAAAAAAATGCCCCACACCTTGTTATGCTTATAAGAAGCACACGGACGTTTTTTAAAGGGGATACGGCAATACGTCGCGTTTATTGAGAGTATAATTTAAGTATTGAAATTAGCATATGCTTTTATTTACATGCATGCATACATACATATACTAAAAGATTTTGCAGATGGATTTTATACACCTCTACCCTGATATAACGCTGTCCTCAGGAGCCAAAAAATCTTACCGAATTATAGGTGAAATCACGTTATATCGAACTTGCTTTGATCCGCTGGAGTGCACAGACCCCCCCCCACCCCCCCGGAGCACTGCTTTACCACATTATATCCGAATTCGTGTTATATCGGGTCGCGTTATATTGGGGTAGAGGTGTAGTTACCAGTTTTTAGTGTTGCTTGGTCAGTTTCAGTGGCCAGCTGAAACTGCACAGAAGGGAGGGGAGCTGAGCCTTTGTTGAAGGCGTCTGAAGCTTTGATGTTGATGCAGAATGAACCCAAAGTTTTATGGCAATACTTTTTTTTTAATAGTAATAAAGTTTTTTACAAGTTTTTGGATTTTGCTGTGTTACATTGGAGCTGTTAATTACGAGGTAGTTAAGGTTGCTTTTAATTAGTATTATTTGAATTGTTATTGGGAGTATATGCAGCTGTTTGTTTTTAATTACTTGCTTAGCTTTTAAAATGACATCTTCATTAACTTAGATAATAAACTGCACATGAGGGAGGGGAACTGGGCCTATTTTTTTTTATTATTATTTGCCAATAATAGTTTAGATGCACACAAAAATTAGGAACACAAACAGTAGTCAAAGACTCTATCATCCCCTTCCGAACTCTCAGTATTACCTGCCAGCTCCCCCAGAGACCCAAGGGGGTCTCAAAACATCCCATCAGCATCTAGAAGAATAGATCCCAGATGAGTGCTGCTAAAATGGTGCAGGATTTCCTAAGCCCATGTTTGATGCCACCTATAAGCGATCACAATTTTTTGTTTTCCCTACCTCGTACAGCTTTAATGGCATAGGTAGGATAGTATACGCTTAGAAACCCTGGCAATACGTGCCCCAGAAAGCCTTCAGAGGATGGGTGGATGCATGGATGGACAGACAGATTAGATAGAAAGCAAGGGACCTGCCGTCTTCATTTTTGTCAGTAATTTTGGGGTGAGACAAGACTATATTTCTAAACTGGAAGGAAGTCAACTCAGTGGTTACCAGTTTCCACATTTCTGCAGAAGTTTCTAACTTATGCATTAGACCAATTTCTGATGTGGTGTTTACCATAAATGGAACAAAATGTAGAATGTTTCCAAAACCTCCAACCTGGAGTCTCCTGGTTTACGGAGATGCTTTCTAACCTGATCTATCTAAATTCTATTAAGCAAAATTGGTATATTGTGTAATAATTTATGTATAAGTCAATGTGTTTCATGTTGTTCTACACTGATGGGCAGTGAAAACTGGAAAGACTCTGACAGAGTAACTGAAACACAGAGTTGCAATAGAAGTAATGAACCAGCACTGAGGGAGGTTATTGTACTGGCATGAATCACTGTGTGAGAGGCCAGTCATAGTACTGTTGACAATAATAACTGCCAGCATCATCAGCTTGAAAACTAGTGATTGTCAAAGTGAAATCAGTGCCAGACCCACTGCCAGTGAACCGGTCTGGGACCCCAGAGGGACGGGAGGAAGTACCATAGAACAGGAGCTTAGGGGCTTGTCCTGATTTCTGTTGGTACCAGGCTATGTAGCTGCTGATGCTTGTGCTGGCTTTGCAGTTGATGGTGACTCTGTCTCCTGGAGACACCAACAGGGATTCTGGAGTCTGAGTCAGCACAATGTCTCCACTGGCATCTGTGTGTGAAATCAAAACATAAATCCAGGTGTGTCTATAGTAGTACCTCATAGTGTAAGGATTTACATTGCCATAGCATTGTTATTAACCAAGATTTTATTTAACATGAAACCCTTTCAGTTCTGTTCTTTATGTAGATAAAGCATATGGCGCATATATACAAGAATTGGCATCTATTTGACAAATCATTCCTCACTTTTGTTTTGATGATACTCGAGTCCATAGCTTATTCTCTATTTTTCTAAAATTCTAATCCAATGCACTTACCCTTCACAAAGAAAACTAGCACAGAGATGAGCAGAGTGTGTGACCTCATCTTGAGAGCTCTGGACTGACAGCTGCTGCTCAATGCACCATGATCTGTGACATAGAGCAGTTATAACTCCTCTGAGCTACAGGGAAATGCCACTCATGCATGGATATGCAAAATAAACATAGCTATGCAAACATCCTCATCATGTGTCCTGGGGTAGCTGGATTTGGGTGCCTGAAAGCACTGATATCTGTGCTATTACATTTGCAATGAGGGCAGATTCTGATTTACTTGTCCTGAACAGGGCCCTACTCCTGAAACAGTCCTATTGAAATCATTGGGACTGTTCTAAAAGTAATACTCAATGTGAGCCAGGCTGTCAGAATCTGGCCCTAATTGAGGTCTCTTTTCACACTCCATAGTGGGGATGTGGAGACATTTCTCACTGAATGTAAAAGGAAACAAGCTTAAAAAGATTCTTTAAGGAAAGTGACATTTACAGCTAACAAATCAGTTTGAATAAATGAGTCTCATTTTCTCCTCCCTGAGCCATCTGCATGGATCCCTCTGTACACCGTGGTAAGGTCGACGTGAATTCTGAGCCAGATCCCTGGATTCCATGGCACTCTAGTGGAAATGCTGTGGCTAGTGAAATAAGAGATGTTCAGTGTTTTAAAAATAAAAGTGAATAATGCGATCAGGACAGTAGTCCCTGGAATAGTTCCCTGGGGCAGGAACTTGGCTATAAAGTTCTATATAAGTAACATAATAATAGGCAATATCATACAAAAACAACAAGGAGTCTGGTGGCACCTTAAAGACTAACAGATTTATTTGGGCATAAGCTTTCGTGAGTAAAAACCTCACTTCTTCGGATGCATCCGAAGAAGTGAGGTTTTTA
>NW_020696085.1:0-3184 GCF_002925995.2 Terrapene triunguis | reverse complement strand
CCCGGGAAAATTTGAATTCATTTTCCTGTCTGGGCAGTTTGAATCTCAGTTCCTGTTTGGACATCGTGGCGAACTCAGCAGCAGTGGCAACGATGCAGAGCTCTCCAGCAGAGATGGCCGTGCAATCTAATAGAAAGAGGGCCCCAGCATGGACTGATCGGGAAGTCTTGGATCTCATCGCTGTGTGGGGCGATGAGTCCGTGCTTTCAGAGCTGCGCTCCAAAAGAAGGAATGCAAAGATCTACGAGAAGATCTCGAAAGCCATGGCAGAGAGAGGATACAGCCGGCATGCAACGCAGTGCCGCGTGAAAATCAAGGAGCTGAGACAAGGCTACCAAAAAACCAAAGAGGCAAACGGACGCTCCGGATCCCAGCCACACACATCCCGTTTCTACCAGGCACTGCATTCCATCCTAGGTGCGGCCGCCACCACTACCCCACCCGTGACCGTGGACTCTGAGGATGGGATATTGTCCGCGGCCGGTTCCTCGTCGGACATGTTAGCGGATGGGGAAGATGAAGAAGGAGATGAGGAGGACGAGGCAGTCGACAGCGCTGGCACTGCTGATTTCCCCGACAGCCAGGAGCTCTTCATCACCCTTACCGAGATCCCCTACCAACCGTCCCCATCCCTTACCCCGGACACAGAATCAGGGGAAGGATCAAGCAGTAAGTGCTGTAAACATGTAAACATTTATTTTTAACAGAACTGAAGTATTGACAATATTTAAAATGGCTTATTTCCTAAAGTGCTTTAAACATATAAACATTTATCTGCTACAAAACTGGAATATTTACAATATCAACAAAGGGTTTCTCATGATTTTTCTGACTTGGGCTCTTCACTATTTAGTCCCAACTACTTAAAAAATTTTTTACAATGTCCGGTTATTCATGATTATGCAGCCCAAGACGCTCCACTTTTTAGTCCCAGTGCACCTAGGCGAAAATGCGGTCAATATGGCCGGGGATAGAGGAGAAATCCTCATAGGAGAACTCCTCGTATGTCTCATGCAGGTACAGTTCGAGCCTGTTTATCAGGTTCCGGGGTAGGGCGATCTTACTGGGCCCTCCGTGGTAGCACACGTGTCCCCGCCACGCCACAATCAAGTACTCCGGGATCATCGCACGACATAGCATGGCGGCATACGGCCCCGGTTTCTGCATGCTTTCCCTAAGCATGCGTTCCTTCTGGGTGTCCGAGATCCTCAGGAGGGTGATGTCGCTCATGACGCCCTGCTTTGAATTAGGGAGGGGAATGTTAGTATTGGGACTGCTTTACAGCCACACAGTGGAGGGAGAGGGGCAGCATACAGGGATCTTTCCCTGGGACAGCCGCGAGGGGGTGGGACAGGGGCAGAGTTGATGCTGTCCTGATTGCTGGCAGCAGAGACTGGCATTGCTTTCAATGTGAAAGGAGGCCAGTGCTACTAATAGAGTTTTAAGCAGCCACAAGTCTACGGCTTACCATGATTGCCCGCTACAGAAGTTCAGGTCTCCAGCCACGCTTCTCAGATCACTCCAAGACCACCGCAAGTCGACAGGCACTGAAGGCGAGGGCCGAAAATTCGACCTTGTCCTGAGTGCGCATATGAGAGGTGCAGAGCATGGTCTTGTTCACAGAGAAAGACTAGGTTCTTTGTGTACAATTTCATTTATCTGTCTCAGGAATTCACTCCCTTTTTACAATTCACACAGACACATCTGCGACTGTCTCCCAACCCAGCCTGTCAGCACACTCCCAGAGGCTAGCGCAGATTAGGCGGAGGAAGAAGAAGACGCGTGAAGACATGTTCTCAGAACTAATGGGATGCTCCCGAGCCCAGGCAGCCCAGCAGACACAGTGGAGGGAGAACTTGTCACAAATGCACCGAGCAGTCATGGAACGGGAGGAGAGGTGGCGTCAGGAGGACCAACAGGCTACTGAAAAGCTGCTTGGACTAATGAGGGAGCAAACGGACACGCTCCGGCGCCTTGTGGATGTTCTGCAAGACCGGAGGCAGGAGGACAGAGCCCCGCTGCAGTCTATCTGTAACCGCCCTCACCCGCCACCAAGTCCCACACCACCCTCACCCAAAGTCCAAAGAAGGAGGGGCGGCAAGGGCCGTTAAAACTTTCAGTCAACCCCTGCAGACTGCTCTAGCACTAGAAGGCTCTCATTCCCCAAAATTTGAAAAGTCCTTTCCTACCCACCTCACACAAGCCCCCGTCCAAGTTTCACCCCCCACGTTTCATGTGTGGTTCATAATAAAATATTTGTTCCTGTTCATTACTGTTTCCATCCTGCTCTTTTGGAGGAGAGTGTGTCTGAAGGGGGGGAAGGGGCTTGGTAATTGGACAGGACAGTCACCTTTAGCAGGGTACAGAGGCGGGGTCAGGTCCAGCATCAGGACACATACACAGTGTAGTCACTGGTTACCCTGATCAGTCTTGGAGGTGGTTTTCATGTTCGGTGGGGGGGGGTTGCTCTGTGACTTTGTGGCGGGGAAGGGCAGTTACAGATCTTATGCAGCGGTCCTTATCCTGGCTCACAGATCCACGCAGCAGGGGATCTGTAACCCTACCCCCCCTGCCAGAAAGTCACATAGCCGACACATACACGCAGTCCCCCCCAGGTGTGCTGGCAGGCTCCATTGAAATAACCAGTGCACCAGTGCGGAGCCTGTCATTCTGGGAGTTTAGAAGCATCATTTGCATCAGAATACTAAACCCGCCCCCCGCCACAGTCTGCGTCCCCGGTTTAAAACATTCCCGCGAAAACAGCAATACAGACAACGGTGTTCATTAACAAAATAAAACTGATTTTATTTAAGGGGAAGGGGGTGAAGGGGGTATGTAACTGGAGAGGACAGTCAAAATGAACTGGGTAAAGAAACGGGGGCAGGTTCAGCTTTTCTGTCCACAAACTGAAAAGTCACAGGTTGCCCTGCTCACTCAGGAATCTAGCTTTCAAAGCCTCCCGGATGCACAGGGCGTCCCGCTGGGATCTTCTAATCGCCCGGCTGTCTGGCTGGGCGTAATCAGCAGCCAGGCTATTTGCCTCTACCTCCCACCCCGCCATAAAGGTCTCCCCCTTGCTCTCACAGAGATTGTGGAGCACACAGCAAGCTGCTATAACAATGGGGATATTGGTTTCGCTGAGATCACAGCGAGTCAGTAAGCTTCTCCATCTCCCTTTGAGACG
>NW_020696084.1:0-3221 GCF_002925995.2 Terrapene triunguis | reverse complement strand
CCCCACTAACAGCTGAAATCACTGAGAGCTGTGTTAAGTGGGGGGCCCTGAAGACATCTTGGTGAGTGGCCAGCTGGGTGGCTGGTGGAGAGGCGCAGCAAGTGGCCAGCAGGGTGGCTGGCGGAGAGGCGCGGCAAGCAGCCAGCAGGGAGGCTGGTGGCGCGGGCCAGAGCAGAGCCCCGCAGAGAGATGTGGCAATTGGCCGTTGGGGTGAGGACCGAGTGCCCGAGCAGTGGAACGTGTAAGGTGCCTCCTTAACCCCCCCGCCAGAAAGATTAATAAGGCCACACAAGAAGGGTGTGGCAGAACTGGGAACTGAATCGAAGTTTCCTGAGTTCAGTACCTCCAGTTCAGTGCCTTAGACATAAGACCATCTCTCTCCAATGTAAAATACTGTGTAATGCAGATATAGCCTGCATTCTAATTAGTGCCATTCTTAATCCCACTAATCATTCAGATGAACAGAATTTATTTTACTGAAAAATGGCAGCAACTAGGCCTGCTGTAATTTAAGGAAATTAAACTGAACATTGCATAGCATAAAAAGAAACTCCATCAGATCAACATCTATATGAGGGAGAGAGAGAGAGGAATTAAATAAAAGACATTCAGAGTTTTAAAAATAAATTATGTGCAGGATCATGAATAAACGATTCAGGAAATACACTTAAATTATGATGCTATGAACATTTAAACACTAAATTATAATGTCCTTTTCAAATGTAATTTAAAGTTCAGAGCAGAGGGAGGGAAAGTCCCCCACCTCTGTTATTTTTGTGAGGAGTGGACTCAACACAAAGTTTGTCATAGGAATGCATTGTGTTTGGATATTTGTGTGGTTTTCGTGAAAATGAGGTTTTAGCATTTATTTGAAACACATGATATTCAATGTTAAATACCAAAATGCATTGAGAAGTCTGCTTAACTTTCTGAATAAGGAAAGACTGCAGACAGGAAGAAAGATATTATAGTAAGAGAAATTGTCAGACCAGGCCAAAGGTTCAACTAGTCTGGTACCTTTTCTCTGCAGTTGCCAACACTATAAGTTTCAGAAGAAAGTGTAAAATCCCCATGTTGTTGAAGCTTAATAATAAATAAACAACAACAATAATAATAATGGTGCAATACTATACCACAGAGGGAATCCCTTCATGTCCTCAGCTGATGATCAGCTTATGAAATTAAGTTTATTAATTACTGTAGTTTTCATTTTGCTAGTATAATTGCTGATATTTCAAAACTCTAAATATTTGCACATTTTAAATATTTGCATGATTTGATAAGACTATTCCCCTCTGATTATCTAATTTAAATGCTTTATGTCTAAATAAAATAGGTGAAATTCTGTTCTCAGATTCACCAGTGTAAATCCATTGGAGTCAGTGGGGTTACATTGATGTATGTGAGAGGAGAATTAGGCTCAATATACAGTATCTGTATATAGATTGATAAAGGATGGATTGGAACTCTGCTGTACAATACTGAACTGAAATATCCTATTAGTGCAGTGCAACTGGATATGATGCAAAAACAGGCATCCTGAGAAAGTCTTATTGAAGAATTTTTGCTTCAGAGGGTTTGTCTACATGGTGTAGCAATGCCCACTAAAGGGGTGTGAATTTTAAAGAGCACCAACATGCTGTGTACTAACTGGCCTCTCTAGACCCTGGGTAGCGCACACTAAATGCTCCCTAGTGCATGTTCCTGTAGTGCTGTTGAATCAATAACTATGTTACTGCGCAGTAGGGAACATGTAGTGTACACCAGCAGCAGGGGTGAAAGTAACTTAAAGGACTTACCGGTACCCCGGAGTCCTTAGGAGGGGGCAGGGCCTCAACTGGAAGAGGCGTGGCCTCTACCAGAAGAGGTGGGGCCTTTGGAGCCCCGGGCACTTTAAAACACCATCGGAGGGGGCTTCCGGCTGCCGCTGCTACCCCCAGGCCCCGACCTCTGGTGGAGCTTTAAAGGGACCGGGGCTCCGCTGCAGTAGCAGCAGCCGGGAGCCCCTGGCCCTTTAAATCATTGCCAGAGCCCTGCCGCCGCTACCCCAGGGCTCCAGCAGCGGGACTCGGGGGGCGATTTAAAGGGCCCCAGAGGGTAGTGGCAGTAGGAGCCCTGGGCCCTTTAAATCGCCGCCGGAGCCCCACCGCCACTACCCCAGGGCTCCGGCAGGCTCCGGGGACGATTTAAAGGGCCCGGGGTGGTAGCGGCTACCGGAGCCCTGAACCCTTTAAATCATCCCCAGAGCCCTGCTGCTGGAGCCCTGGGGAGGTGGCAGCGGGGCTCCGGCAGCTATTTTAAGGGCCGGGGCGGTAGCGGCTGCCGGAGCCCTGGACCCTTTAAATAGCTGCCGGAGCCCCGCCGCTACCCCAGGGCTCCGGGGACGATTTAAAGGGCCCGGGACGGTACCTGCAGCAGGCGCCCAGGCCCTTTAAATTGCCGCCCAAGCCCCGCCGCCGCTTCCCCAGGGCTCCGGGGATGATTTAAAGGGTCCGGGGCTCTGGTAGCCGCTACTGCCCCGGGCCCTTTAAATCATCCCCGGAGACCTGGGGAGGCGGCGGCGGGGCTCCAGCGGCTATTTTAAGGGCCAGGGCGGTAGCGGCTGCTGGAACCCCAGACCCTTTAAATCGCCACCCGAGCCCCGCCGCCTCCTCCCCAGGGCTCCGGCAGCAGGGCTCTGGCGTCAATTTAAAGGGCCTGGGGCTCCAGCCACTGCTGGGAGCCCCAGGCCCTTTAAAATGCCACCAGGGGAAGCCAATCCGCCCCGGTACAGCGCACCAGCTCTTGCTGGTACGCCGTACCGGGGCGTACCGGCTTACTTTCACCTCTGACCAGCAGGGTCTACGTGGGCCAGTTAGTGTGCAGCATGCGGTGTGCTTTAGAATTCACAACCCTCTAGCATGCATTATCAAGCTGTGTAGACAAACCTTGTGATAAATTAAGCTATTAAGACGTTAATTTCAAACACTGATTCTAGAAATTGCTCAAAATACAGAATGCTGTAGCATGTAAATTACCTATAAGCAGTATAAGATACTGATTGTCAAAAATAAGTTCTGAAGCATACAATATCTCTTATGCTTTATTTGCTTTTTTATACATATGGTTCACAACAAAGTTATATTAAATAAAAACAATGACATTGGAAAGAAGATTTAGGCTACCATCCAGCAAAGCACTTAACTTGCTTAATTTTATTCACGTGAATAGTCCTTGTTGAA
>NW_020696083.1:0-1030 GCF_002925995.2 Terrapene triunguis | reverse complement strand
CTAAGTGTTGATATACTGTTTGTTTGTTTTGTTTTGTTTTGTTTTGTTTTGTTTTGTTTTGTTTTGTTGAAAATTGGGTTTTCAGCTAAACAAATTTTTTCTCAGAAACTTTTCTTGAAAAAATTGATTATTCTTGGAAAACTGAACACAAACAAAAAATTGGTTTTCAGCTTAAAATTTGCATTTTTCAGCTGAATTTTTAACTGCCAAAAAGTGAAAAATAAATACATAAATAAAAGTTATATTTTGGGGTTCTGGTGAAAATTCAAAGTTTTGCAGAGGACAATAATAATTCTGACCAGCCATAGATATTAATTAATTAAGTTGATACTAAAAGTCTAAAAGAGTTCAAATTGTAATTTCACATTTATGTTCTTAAATATCCCCTGAATATTAGTCCCCAAAAATATATTTAATTGAAATAGCAAATTTACTGTGACTCATTTGATTCTCAACCATCAGGATTGTTTAGTGGTCTATCTACCTGTCATGCACCCATCATTGTATTAACCCACAGTCATTTCTATGTGTTCAATGCAGTTATGCTGATTTACACGGGCTGGGATCTGGCCCACTCTTTCCAACGGAGCTGTGTCAATTTACACCAGCTGGGGAATCTGTCCCATTACCAGGGGCGGCTCTGGCTTTTTTGCTGCCCCAGGCAAAAAAGCCTCCCGCCGCCCCCCCCGCAGGGGAGGGCGGCGAGCCCCGGCGGGGAGAGCAGAGCCCCGGCGGCCAGAGCGCCGGAGGGAGGGCGGCGAGCCCCGCCGGGGCTCCGCTCTCCCCGGCGGCCAGAGGCAGCGCCGGGGGGAGGGCAGCGAGCCCGGCCGGGGCTCCGCTCTCCCCGGCGGCCAGAGGCAGCGCTGGGGGGAGGGCGGCGAGCCCAGTCGCGGACCCGCTCTCGGGCCGGAGCGCCGCGCCGCCCCCCTCCAGGTGCCGCCCCAAGCACCAGCTTGGTGGGCTGGTGCCTGGAGCCGGCCCTGCCCATTACCCAGTTTCAATTCCATATTCGGTGCCTGTGAATCTGCAC
>NW_020696082.1:0-7620 GCF_002925995.2 Terrapene triunguis | reverse complement strand
CTTATTATCAAGTTTTTATAAAACCATATAGACTGCACAACGTCACAAATACAAACATGGAAGACAAACTGGCTGATGCTGCTCAGGACTCTTAGTATAGCTGTTGATGACACTATGTAGACCAGTGCTTTTGGAGCAGGGCTACAAGAGCAGACTGGCAGGATATCACAGTCCTGTGGACCTCTGATGACCAACAGTGGGTCCAGAGTTTTCACATGAAAAAGAGCTACATTTTTGGAGCTTTGTGAGCAGCTTGCCTCGACCCTCCAGCACTGTGACACATATACGAGGATGGCCATATATCAGTCCAGAAGCAGGTTTCTATAACTGTCTGAAGGCTTGCTACCCCAGACAGGTCTATTGCTAACCAGTTTGGTGTTGGAAAGTCAACTGTGGGTAAAAGGGTGGCCAGGGCACAGTCTGATGTGATCAGGCATGTGATTATACTTAAGGGTGGAGAGCATAAACAAATCCGTTACATAACTGCTGACTTTGAGAGAATGGACTTTCCAAACTACACCCACAACTTGCCCTTCTCAAGAAGCACATGAGTACCTGAAGCACAGAGTACTACTCTATTATTATGCAGGCCCTTGTGGACCACAGAGGCAGATTTATGGACACTAGCGTGGGCTGCATAGGAAATGTTCATGATGCCAGGGTTTTCTACCTGATTGGCAGATTGAAATCCCACTGATGCCTACTTGGACCCCAGTGTTATCAATGATGTCCGCATTACCGTGGCTTGCTGTACTCTGCAAAATCTTCGTGAAAACAAAGATGAGCTATTTGCCCTGAATGGACCTATGACAGTAATGGATTGCTGAACCAGTACACTCAGTCAGAAAGTGCATTGGTCACCGCTGAAGCAGGATGCACCCAGTCAACAGAAGTCAGAAATGCTCTGTACTCCCACATTATGGACTTGCATAGGCCAAGGGAAGGGGGAGAACAGTATGTTTATGAATGTTTTTGTAAGTTTACAGTAAAGGAGGTACTACCACACCACAAAATGAAGTGGGGGGGGGGGCGGAGAAGGGTACTGTCACAGTACACAATGAACAGATGGGTATTTATTATTATGGATTTTTATTATGGATGAGAGGTTTGTTAGTGTAATGGGGAGAAACTGCATTTGCAGTATTGATTGAGGTACACAGTTGTATTAAATAAGTGTTGGATACAACCTACCCATTGTGCCTTACCCTGTATTTATCTTTATTATTCAATCACATAAAATGTGATGTAGTGATAGCAATAATTTCTTAAATTACAACAACAACAAATGTTGAAGCATTGCCAAACACCAAAACAGGAGTAATAAGCCAACACCACAAACAAAATGCAAAATTAGGAGATTTTGTTTGCGCTCTTTGGTTTATGTATGTCCCCTGGCATGTTCTCCTTTCCTTGTGCATTTAGCATGCACTTGCTGCCACTGTATGGGTGTATAGGCCTCCAGGGAGGTGGTGGACTGCAAGAGAGGCTGGATAAATGAGAGGGAGAGGGTCAGCATGGAGGTGGAAGTATGCTGGGAGTAGATTTCCCCTGCCCTGCTGCTTTTGTTAAGAGGCACTTGCATAGGCTACTTTGGACAATTCCATGGTTGGGTATTCCTGCGGAGAGGGGACTTAGACCCTGGTATAGGTGCAACAGAAGCTTGAACTCTTGAGGGCCTTAGCAAAAACAGCTGCTGAGACAGGTCTTTTGCTGGGCTCGGCCTTTTCCATCAATGTACATTCCTATTCCAGAAACTGCAATGCAAGTATTTGCTCATGTACTGCAGTTCTGTCCTAGAACTCTGTGGCCTGTCTGCGCCTTTCCATCTGCCTCTCCACTTCGAGAATCCTTCTCTCTTTGGTACTGCACCTGCTTGTTAATCCTGTCCAGAATGTCAACCATAAGTTGATTACAAAAATGCATCCTCTTGGACCAGTCTGTGATGGTATGGAGTCAGACAGAACTGTATATAGACAGAGGGAGGGGTTAGGCTCATGGTGGAGTTTGAGCCTGGGCTTATAGTATAGACATACCCACTGAGAGTTCATGTTCATCTGATTTATCCACAATGATTCCCAATAAACAGAGTCACCACTTCCCAAGATCAAGTTCCCCCATACTGTAAGTGTGGTCTGCTCTCTTTGTTCCTAGATGTATGGCCTTACATTTGACTTATTGAAACAGTTTGCTTCTGCCTATCTTACCAAGTGATAATCACTGATACAGCATGATCTGTATTTATCACTCCACCAATCTTTGTGGCATCTTCAAACTTTATCAGTACTGTTTTTGTTTTCTTCCAGGTCATTAATTTTAAAATTTCAATAGCACCTGGCCCACACAAAATTAGGTTATCACTTTAAATGTGATTTTCATGCATTAAGGAATGGGAGAGTCTGGGCCACAAAAGGTTAAACCTAGCTGCTCATAAAATGCCATTTTAGGCTATAAGTGAGTCAAAATAGGGGTCAATGTTTTCAGATTAATAAAGGAATATTGGCACGTATCTATATTTCAAGATCTGAAATGAAGATTAACTGGTTCACCTGCTATCATTTAGAATTAAAATAATTTCCTTGTTTTATCTGAGCCAATCATGCTACTTAAATTATAGCTTCTTACAATTAGAGCTATAAACCTTCATAAGACATTTCTAGGTTCAACAAATATAACCTGTTATAGGTAATAAGCTGAATATCAATATTAATCTATTAAATGATTACTCTATTTGCCATAATGTTAACACGCAAATGATTAGCAGCGTGCAGCAATTAAGTGAATATTGAAATAGTTTGTGCCTTTATCAGGAAGTAGTTTAGCAGCAATTAACATTTTTCCCCCACCCATGTTTGTGTTATTTTGTTCAAAATGCATGACAGTAAATTTAGCAAGGAATCAAAGTGCTTTATTAATGTAGTTTTCTTAAAACAAAACAAAAACAAAAAAACAAAAACAAAAAACCACCTACATAGTAGGAATCTGAAAATACTCAGTTCTCTTATGATACGTCATGTGGAACTGTAGCCTTCCACGGTACAGTATTAACAAGCAGGACATGAATTGCACTCAGCTGGAAAAGCTCACATCTACAGCTTTGTTCTGCTCATGAATACAGTACATTGTTAATAGCCTAAAGAAATTCTTGGTCCAGTAAATTAAGCTGTTATAGCCATAGAAGGAAGATGGGCACAACAACATGTACTAATTAGCAAAAAATGGTAGTTAAAGACATTCACTTTATTAAAATCATTCTTGTATGTACATATAAAAAGCCAGTTTTGCCCACTACTAGGTCACCTGCTTGGATTGCTAGCATTAAAGAGTTTTGATACCATTAAACAAGGCAAATTTCCATGTTCCCAGAGAACAGATTAATAAAAAGTTTTCCATATTCAAATAGACCCTTCTATATGCTGCAGCTGAAATTCTGATTTTCATAAGCTACCAGAAAAGAGTTTTGTTTAAGTGACATTGGTTTCGTACTTTTATGTAACAAACCAGTATCCAAAGACATTAAGCCTGCCTTCTATTCCTTTCCATTTTAAACCAAAAGTACCATCCAATCACAAAACAAAAACCACAAAACCTTTTCATAAATTCAATTTTCCAATTTGTCTAGTATTTCCCAAATGTTACCTTAAGAATTATGTCAATTTAAGACAATCTGATGGAAAGAGCTTCACATTTTCAATGTTGTATTTAAGGAAAGTTTCAGTGATAAATATTAAGATATTAGGTGAAGAAGCAATATTTAACTAGCATGATATTTGAGAATCTTTTTTTAAGTTTATTTAGAAATCAAAATGGATACTATAAATATAAAAACCATTTATACAAAATATAAGATTTGAATCAAATTATGCAAATAGTGTTCCACAAAAAAAATAATGATTAACAGACAGTTTAGCATCACTCAGATTAGCTAGTCAGTCTTTTTAAAAAGTTATTTTAGAAGCAATTACATTTGCCATTTCAAATGTAGGTTAAGGACCTTTCATGTCATTAGCACACTGTATACTATAAGTAACTAGTTTTAATTGGAAATCAGAAGTTTTAAAATTGATGGACATACATCGAGCTACTCAATTCTCACATATTTATGTATTAACAGACAATTACAGATCAGAGGACTCCACACTGCTGACCCTGGTCCCTACACCAGCAGGGACCTTGGGAAACAAGCTGTAGAATGATCACAACTGGCTGGAAAAATTTTGACAAGCCTTATTTTTGTTTTGACCCAATTTGCCAAAATCAAAACATTCTGCAGACTACGCTGAGTTTTGCCAAACTGATATAACCTTCCCTACCAGGCAGGCTTCAAAACTTGCCTCATTTCCTACCAACTTGCCTGCCTGATTCCTCAGCAGCTGGACTGGCAGGCTGCTGGGAAGCTCAGGACTCCTGGCTCCCGGCTCCCAACACTCCACCTGGTGTCTAATATGGAGTCAACAGTCTGGAAGCCTTGACTCAGCTCCTCAGCAGGCCAGGCCATCAAGGCTTCCAGGCAGTCTGCCTGGTGGACTGCCTCAGAGCCAGAGCCTACAGTAGAGCTGGGAACAGAATTTCTAATCTTTTGGTTTTTATTCAAATCAGAATGAAACCAAATTTGAAGTCTTGAAATCCTCCATGAAATAGAATTACCACTCTCTGCCCATCTCTATAGATAGTGGTTTTAATACAGCCTGTTATGCATAAACTACCAACCTCAACAGGTGGCTGGGTACTTGCACTTTGTCCCTCCTGGAACTGTACAATACTGAGCCATTTTAATACTCCCTAGTGTACAATGCATACGCTTATGCATTCCCATCCTCCATCCACATACATGCTGGAGATGAATGCATGATTGAGTAGATGGTGTCGACAGGAGGGCTTTGGCTTGCTTGAACATGGGACACTGTTCCAGGAAGGAGGACTGCTGTGAAGAGATAGGGTCCATCTGACCAATGAGAGGAAGAGCATCTTGGACACCAATTTGCTAACATAGTGAGGAGGTCTTTAAACTAGATTCAAAAGGGGCAGGTGTCAAAAGCCCACAGGCAAGTATAAAGTAAGGGGACCTTAACAGGGGGCTAAATGGAAAATTATAATAGGGTCAAAGGAGCAACCAGAGTGGTATCAGTGGAGAAATGTGCTCAACATCTTAGATGTCTTTATACAAGTGGAAGAAGTATGGGAAATATGCAGGAAGAACTGGAAGTATTAGTACATAAGCCCAGTTATGACAAATGGCATTACAGAGACTTGGTGGGATAAATGTCATGACTGGGATATTGGTATAAAGGGGTACAGCTTGTTCAGGAGACTGGGTGGGCGGGGGGGGGAAGAAGAGCGAAGAGGTGTTGAATTATACATAAAGAATATATACACGTGTTTTGAGGTCCAGAAGTGGGTGAGGGCGTGCAGAAAAACAGGGGTGATGTCATGGCAGGGGTCTACTATAGACACCAAATCAGGACAAAGGTGGTGGAGGAGGCATTTCTAGAGCCAACAGCAGAAATGTCCAACACACAAGACCTGGTAGTAATGGGGGACTAACTACCCAGACATCTGTTGGAAAAGTAATATGGCAAGACACAAAACATCCTATAAGTTCGTGGAATGCAGTGGAGACAATCTTTTGTTACAGAAAGTGGAGGAAGTAATTGCGGGAAAACATTTTAAGCCTAATTCTGACTAACAAGTAGGCACCGGTTGTGAATCTGAAGGTTGAAAACCATTTTGGTGAAAGTGATCATGAAATGCTAGATTTTATTATTCTAAGGACAGGAAGGAGTGGAAGCAGCAGGGGAAAAAAAAAAAAAAAAAAAAAAACTTTAAGTCCATTGTCCTTACACAAAAACAGAACTGGTAGGAAAGGTCCCATGAGAAGAAAATGGGAAAAGTGAGAGACGTTCAGGTGTGCTGGCAGTTTCTGAAAGAGACAATATTAAAGGCAGAAGAACAGACTATCCCAATGCAAAAGATAGACTGGAAGAACCCAATATGGCTCCATCGCTATCTCTATAGTGACCGGGGGGGGGGGGGGGGGGGGGAGAAAGGAATTGACAAACAGTGGAAACAGACAAATTGCCAAGGATGAGTACAAAAGAACAGCACAAGTATGTAGGGACAAAAATCAAAAAGGCTAAGAGAAAACGAGTTACACCTAGCAAGAGACATAAGAGGCAATAAGACAAGGTTCTTTAAATACATTAGAAGAGAAAAAGCAAATTGTAGATCCTCAATTTAGGGAGGAAAGAGTTAATAATTGATGGCATCAAGAAGGCGGAGATGTTTAATGCCTATTTTGCTTCAGTCTTCACTGAAAAAGTTAATAGCAACCAGATACTCAGCACAATTATCATCATCAATAAGGGCAAAGATGCAAGCCAAAATAGAGAAAGAACAGGTTAGAGTATTTAGATAAGTTAGATGTATTCAAGTCAGCAAGGCCTGATAAAAACCATACACCCTATGGTGAATGGTAACTAGCTGATCTTGGAAACATTAGTGATGATCTTAGAAAGCTCACGGAGGACAGGTGAAGTCTCAAAACATAATACTTATCTTTAAAAAGGGAACAGAGGGCCTGGGGAATCATAAAGCTGTCAGCCTAACTTCAATACGTAAACAGATACGAACACAAAATTATTAAACAATTTGTAAGCACCTACAGCATAATAGAGTTATAAAAAATAGCCAGCATGTATTTGTCCAGAATAAATCATGACAAACCAACCAGCGGATGGGGGAAGCGGTGGATGTGATACATCTTGATTTTAATAAGGCTTTTGACATAATCTCACACGACCTTCTCATAAGCAAACTAGGGAAATGTGGTCTAGAGAAAATGCCTATAAGGTGGGTGCAAAACTGGTTGAGACACAGTACTCAAAGAGTAATCATCAATGGTTTGCAGTTATACTGGAGAACATATTTAGTGGGGCCCAATGGGGTGTGTCCTGGGTCTGGTACTATTCGATATTTTCATTAATGACTTGGATAATGGAGTGGAGAGGATGCTTATAAAATTTGCAATGACACTAACCTGGTAAGGTTTCTATCACTTTGGAGAACAAGATTAGTATTCACAAGGACTTTGACGAATTGTAGATTAAAGACAAGTACTACACTTCGGAAGGAAAAAAATCAAATGCACACCCAAAATGGGGAATAATTGGCTAGGCAGCAGTACTGCTGAAAAGGATCTGGAGGTTATAGTGAATAACATACTGAATGAGTCAAAAATGTGATGCAGTTGCAAAAAAGACTAAATTTCATTCTGGGCTGTATTAGCAGGAGTGTCAGATGTAAAACATGGGGGGTAATTGTCCCACTCTACTCGACACTGGGGAGGCCTCACCTGAAGTACTGTGTCCAGTTTTGGGTACCATACTTTTCAAAAGATGTGGACAAACTGGAGAGAGAGTCCAGAGGAGAGTGACAAAAAATGATGAACAGTTTAGAAAACCTGACCTATGCCCAGATTTTTTACCCTTTTACCATGTTTAATCTGAGAAAAGGCGACTGGTGGGGAGCAGGGATGGGGGAGAGAGGGAACTGATAGTCTTCAAATATCAGAAGGGCTGTTACCATCAGTGGACATGAAGAACAATTAATCACCATCCTTTTTGT
>NW_020696081.1:0-4707 GCF_002925995.2 Terrapene triunguis | reverse complement strand
CAACATTTTGCTAAGGCAGTAATGGTCATGGAGACTATTAAACCATTATTAAAAGGGGATGAAACGGTTTTGCTCTGACACTGGGATACTGTAACAAGATTTTCCCCTTCTACAGCACCTTCCCTCCAAGGGTCTCAAAGCCCTTCAGAAATATCTGTGAATTAAGCCTCAACACCCCAGTGAGGTAGGTTAAGTATTATCCCCATTTTACAGATAAGGAAAGTGAGGCACAGGTGGTTATAAACTCACTCAGTATCACACAGAAATGCAGTGGCAGAGACACTCCCAGTCCTGTGCACTGGACACAGGACCGTTCTCCCAACCAGCGGGGTCAGAACAAGTGTCAGTTTCAGCAGGAAGCTCAGAAATCCCAATTTTAAGTAAAACTAATTTCAACTCCAAAATGACAATTTAGACAGTTTCTTGCCTTGGGAACTTCCCAAAAGCTGTGCTCAGCCCAGCTGGAGTAGCTTTTTGTTTTACCACTTGTTCCACAAAACCCTGCTTTCACAACCACAGACTGAGGCTCATTTGTATGGGAAACCAGTGAAAAACAGTTCCACTTATTCAAGTGGGGTAGTGAAGCATCGAGCTAAGGTTATTTAAAATAGTAAGCTAGGATCCCTCTGTTAAAGTGAGGGTTTGTTTCTTACACAGTTAATCCCAGAACTCCCTATGCCTTTTCCATTTTGAACATTTTGTAGCCACCCTAATGTGCCATGCCTTAATAACCAAAGATCTAGAATCTTCTAGAGTCATATTTTAAAACCCTCTTCTCACTGCACCACTTTCACCATTAGCGTAGAACACCGTAGGGTTCTTTCTAACACAATCCTTTGTCCTTCTACAGCACCCTCCTTCTGAAGATCTGAAAGTGCCTTTGACAAATATGAACTAAACCTCAAAATCCTACAAGGCGGGAATATTGCCCCATTTTGCAGATGGGGAAACTGAGGCACAGAGTGGCTAAGTGACTGGCCTAAGGTTACACAGCAAGTCTCTGGCAGAATCAAGAACAGATTCCAGATCTCCTGACTCCCAGCCCTTTTTTTTAGCCCCAGGACCATCCTTCCCACCTAAGGGGAGAACTCCCCTTCCCGAGTTAACCCTCTGCTCTCATTTCTGATGGTTGAAGAGGAATAAAACTATGAGGGTGGACTTTGAGTTCTCCATCTCTGCAGCATGTGGCACTGAATTAAGACTCACTTGATTACTCTGGAAGTCAGGCTTTGGAGAAAGGCAGGTAAGTCAAATACAGCAGTTTACAGGTTACAAAATAAACTTTCCAGGTGATCTGTGAAAATTAAAAGAGCTATTCACAGCTCACCTGCTTGTGCTAGAAAACAATACAAGTCACATTCCCTTCCCCTGCAAAACCCAGAGCCCTCCCAACCCCCAATAAAAAGAAAATGCTTCACGTTAATAGTTTGTTAAACCCAAGCATGGAGGTTACAGATGCAGGAACCAGCACAACTGGTCCACTGCCTAGAACAGCACAGTTTGAGATATAAACGTAGCTTTCTTAAAATCACTTCAAAACCAATTTCTGTCTAAGAGGATTAAAAGTAAATTCGTTATGAATTCAAACCTCAGTGTAGAAATCCACAGTTTTTCTCAAAGCGTACAGTATTCAGTTCGATAGCAAAACGCCAAGTGTCAGATGCACCAGACCTCAGGGACTTGTTAGACCAGTAACAGTCAATATAAAAGGTTATTGCTCTAGAGAGTCTCAGTAGAACGTGTTTATCAAGAGCAAGGAACAGGACAGTCTCAAAGAAGAGGGGCTGCCGGCCTGATTAGCAAAGAGCAGAGAGGAAGATGAACAAGGAATACGAAGTCTATAGCTTTATTTTTTCCTTGCTGTTTAAAAAAAACCTAGAGAGGCTTTTCAGGCCCTTCCCTTAGTAAAATGCAGGCCAGACACACAGCATAAGCCACATTCACTCAGAGGGGAGGGCTGGGCCCTCAAATTTCTCTGCATTTTCTTTTAAAATTAATTGGTGCCAGTCTCCTCCTCCTCTCCCAGGAGCAGCAGAATTAGGAGCATTTGCCCTAACCACTCCTGGGGAGTTGGGGGTGTCCAGCACAAAATGGGACACTCCATTCAAGCAGGGAGGGGGTTTTCTTCCCCCCACCTCCTGCCCCAGCGTGTTGAGGAGGGGGAGAGAATCACAAGCTAGAAAAACAGAGTAGCCCCCTACTTCCCCTTTCTAAAAAATAAGTGGCATCAATTCCCTGCAGTGTTACTGAACTGGAAAGACTCCACTGCAGGGTCTTTACAGCTTCTGGAGCTGCTGCTGTAATCTTAGTAAATCCCGTGTGCCCCAGGACTCGACCAGGCACCGCCCGGGCAATGCAGAGGTCAGAGCATAGCCCTTGCTGTGCAGCAGCAGAGCTACTGCTTGGGTCACACAGCACTTACATGCCCCAGCGAGAGAGAAGAGTCACCAAAGCCAAGGACGTTTTGTTTGGAAGTGGCACATGCTGGCTCAGGGAGAGCTGACTCAAGGCTTTATCCAGCCCTCTCCTTGAGAAAGGCATCTCCTCGCTAGCGCCTCAGGCTCCTCTCGGCTGTCAACAATCATACAACACTTTAATGATGGGGCTCAGCATCTCCCCACTGAAACACAGCATGGGCATTTCCAGTTTAATGGTCCATCTCCTCTCTGGAGCAGCAGTTAGCACCCCCCTCCCCTTTCTCCTCCCTCCCCGGCAAGGTTTCTAAATCACAGTAATGCTCAGAGAGACTCGGCTGCCTAGTGAGGGGGCAGAAAGATGCTCCGTTCCCAGATAGGATGCGTCTAGCAGAAGAGTTTGAGGAAGCAGTTCTGACAGTAGGGCTTGTCATTCTGTTCCTTGAAGGTTCCTTTGTTGAGCTGCTTGAGGCAGAAGGCACAGACAAAGTGTTCTGGGTGAAATTTCTTGGCCATGGCGGTGATGCAGCGTCCCGTGATGGGCTTCTGGCAGCCGGAACACAGCGAGCCGCGGCGTTCGTGATAATGCACCTCACAGTAGGGCTGCCCATCATGCTCAAAGAAGCTGCCGTTGATGAACGGCGTGAAACATTCCTGCAGGAGGTGGAAGCAAAAGGGAACAGATTGATACGGCAAGCTGGGGACACAGGCAACTCCACAATCCATGCCTTCGCCTGCCATGCCCCTAGCTGCCTCCTGCAGGAAGTGGGCAGGGTGAATCATCTTCATCCAGCAGAAAGGGGCTGCAGAAGTACTGCTGCAAAGATGATCGGTGCCCCGCAGACACAGGGTTACTGAGCGTAAGCAGGGCAGATACAGCAACTGGGAGGGAAAATAAAGCCCTCAACTATACTTCATGTCCCTTTACTCCAGGCTGGCTTTATTAACACAAAGAAAATCCAAACCCAAGAGCAAAACTACTGAACACTTGGTAAGCAACACCAGAGCCTCTCCTGCTTCCAATAAGCTGGGAGGGAAGAGAACACCCCCATCCACAGAGACAGCTGCCACCACAACAGCTTTTAGAGCCCACCCACCCCAGCTCACCCAGGTGATAGATAGGGAAGAATTCCTTATGCTCCAGGGCATCAGGAGCACCTTTTACCTTGTCACAATGGGCTGGTTTTAATTTCTTTAGCTGTATCTGCCCTGCTTACGCTCAGATCAGTGAAAAAGAAGGTGACGGCCAGTAGGGTTTTTTTTTAAATTACCCATTTAGAATGCCAGATATTATGCATATTCCCTGGGACAGCGCCCTCCTTCTTGACTCATCCCAAACTATACACATACAAGAGTCACTTCACCACTGAAATTCAGTGGCAGGCACAAGGTGACAGCCACTGGAGAAATGTGGAGGGGGAGAAATTTTGGGCAAGGACCCTGGGGGACAAGTCCATACCCTTACAAAAGCGATACTGGGTCTTTAATGTCTATGAAGAGAAGCTGTTAGAGACCAATTTTTTAATAGGCACCCATCTCTCTATAATGGTTATCACTGTCTAAGCCCCACACAGGTATTAATGGCTGTACCTTCACTACAGTCATGGGAAGTTAGGAGGAATTTCCCCCCCCCCCCATTTTACAGGTGAGGAAACTGAGGTATAGAGCCATTAAGGGACTTGCCCAGGGTCACACGGGTCAGCAGCAAAGTCAAGAACAGAAGCCAGATGTCCTGAGTCCTAGTTTTGTACTTGAACGTCCAGCCCTAGGGACACGCACAGTACCGCAAGTACACACATGGTTGGACATCTACTTAGTCACAGGCAGATGCAAACTGAGCCCTGCGTGCAGGCATCCAGCAGGGTGCAGCCACAGTAAGTGCATATCCAGGCACGTTCGCACACAGTGAACTGCGAGGAACTCCAGTTGCCTGCAGCATTGAAAGGCAGCAGGTACCTGGGAGCCTGATGCTGAGACTACTCAGCCATCCACCTCCATTCGAAAACAAACACTGGAAATTGGCCTGACTTTAACAACAGAAAAACAGACTCTGCCCAAAAGTTGCTGCCCCCACGAACAGGCAGCAGCGTGAAGAATGCCGAGCAACATCTCCTGAGCAGAAGAAGAGCCTGAACCCAGGTCCAGGCAAGGACGGAGCTGGTCAGCTGCTCACAAGAGACTGCCAGAATTTCTATTCACAGGGGCCTTCTGAGTGATGGAGAGTTTCAAAGGGACAGCTTCAGCCAACTCCTTTCACGCTGGCTGCTCTGCAGCAGAGGAGAGCAGACTAGTG
>NW_020696080.1:0-4307 GCF_002925995.2 Terrapene triunguis | reverse complement strand
ATGTAAATACAAATATTTTTGGAGTCATCCTTCCATTCTCAACCACTGAGGAAAACAGCAAAGATGTTGGTGCTAAGTCTAAGACAGGGAACAATGAAAGCCAAGACACGTAGAGGACTGCTGGATCTATCTTCCAAGCAATCTAAACATTGTGAAAACACATGGTCACAAAAGAACATTACATTTTCTTAATCTTGCTGTTGACCTTTGTTTTTTAAGGAAAGTTCTTATTTCCACAGGCAGTCGCAACAGATCATTTCTTATTGCCCTGGATTCCTGATGAAATTTGACTATTGGCAGATCTCCTGGGGGAATTATGGGAATACTGGAGATGGGACAATGCAGCATTCAATACATGAGCACCTTCCATGCTGCCCGCTCCTCCCTGCAGCTTCCTGCTGCTAAATCAAGCCACCAGAGTCAATTCAACGTCATCATGAACAGGTCTGACTACCAGAAGGAGGCTGCCAGACAACTCTCCAATACCAAATTCTACAGGCCACTTTCCTCAGATCCCACTGAGGAATACACTAAGAAACTGCACCATCTGCTGAGGACACTCCCTACACTAACACAGGAACAAATCAACATACCCTTAGAGCCCCGACCGGGGTTATTCTATCTACTACCTAAGATCCACAAACCTGGAAATCCTGGACGCCCCATCATCTCGGGTATTGGCACTCTCACTGAAGGACTGTCTGGATATGTGGACTCCCTACTCAGACCCTACGCCACCAGCACTCCCAGCTATCTCCGTGACACCACAGATTTCCTGAGAAAACTACAATGCATCGGTGACCTCCCAGAAAACACCATCCTAGCCACCATGGATGTAGAGGCTCTCTACACAAACATCCCACACACAGATGGAATACAAGCTGTCAGGAACAGTATCCCTGATGATGACACAGCACAACTTATTGCTGAGCTCTGTGACTTTATCCTCACGCACAATTATTTCAAATTTGGTGACAATATATACCTCCAGACCAGTGGCACCGCTATGGGCACCCGCATGGCCCCACAATATGCCAACATTTTTATGGCTGACCTGGAACAACGCTTCCTCAGCTCTCGCCCACTCATGCCCCTTCTCTACCTACGCTATATTGATGACATCTTCATCATCTGGACCCATGGGAAAGAGACCCTGGAAGAATTCCACCATGATTTCAACAGCTTCCACCCCACCATCAACCTCAGCCTGGACCAATCTACACGGGAGGTCCACTTCCTAGACACCACCGTACAAATAAGCGATGGCCACATTAACACCACCCTATACCGAAAACCCACCGATCGCTATGCCTACCTTCATGCCTCCAGCTTCCACCCCGGTCACACCACACGATCCATCGTCTACAGCCAAGCACTGAGGTACAATCGCATCTGCTCCAACCCCTCAGACAGAGACCAACACCTACAAGATCTTCACCAAGCATTCTCAAAACTACGATACCCACACAAGGAAATAAAGAAACAAATCAACAGAGCCAGACGTGTACCCAGAAGCCTCCTGCTACAAGACAGGCCCAGAAGAGAAACCAACAGAACTCCACTGGCCATCACCTACAGTCCTCAGCTTAAACCTCTCCAACGCATCATCAGTGATCTACAACCCATCCTGGACAATGATCCCTCACTTTCACAGACCTTGGGAGGCAGGCCAGTCCTCGCCCACAGACAACTTGCCAACCTTAAGCATATTCTCACCAGCAACCACGCACCGCACCATAACAACTCTAACTCAGGAACCAACCCATGCAACAAACCTCGATGCCAACTCTGCCCACATATCTACACCAGCAACACCATCACAGGACCTAACCAGATCAGCTACAACATCACCGGCTCATTCACCTGCACGTCCACCAATGTTATATATGCCATCATATGCCAGCAATGCCCCTCTGCTATGTACATTGGCCAAACTGGACAGTCACTACGCAAGAGGATAAATGGACACAAGTCAGATATCAGGAATGGCAATATACAAAAACCTGTAGGAGAACACTTCAACCTCCCTGGCCACACAATAGCAGATGTAAAGGTAACCATCTTACAGCAAAAAAACTTCAGGACCAGACTCCAAAGAGAAACTGCTGAGCTCCAGTTCATTTGCAAATTTGACACCATCAGATCAGGATTAAACAAAGACTGTGAATGGCTATCCAACTACAGAAGCAGTTTCTCCTCCCTTGGTGTTCACACCTCAACTGCTAGCAGAGCACCTCACCCTCCCTGATTGAACTAACCTCGTTATCTCCACACTGATTTATACCTGCCTCTGGAGATTTCCATTACTTGCATCTGAAGAAGTGAGGTTCTTACCCACGAAAGCTTATGCTCCCAATACTTCTGTTAGTCTCAAAGGTGCCACAGGACCCTCTGTTGCTTTTTACAGATTCAGACTAACACGGCTACCCCTCTGATACTCAACTTTTTGGATTCAGACTGTTCCTGCAACCTTACTGCTATTGCAGATAGGGAGGATTATAGGCTTAAGGGGATGCTGTCAGGACAGCTGTACTGGGAACCAGTAGCTATAATAAAGGTCAGGCACAGGTGGTGGAGAAATCAGTGTGAAAGGAGGACAAGCATTGGCTTGGATGTGGGTCAAACACTAGATCATATATATGGGTACTGGGTGAGAGAGGAAATTGGCAGCGTGCGTCTCAGGGAGTAGGTTGCTGGGAACATTTTTAAGGCACTGGAAAGGAGTGGTCAGCAATGGGATGGCAGAGGGTGGATGGGTTATGGGGACACATTGCACCAAATCATTAAAAAATCTTTTCTACCCTTTCCCAATACGAGTCATTTTAGTGTAATGCAGAATGAGTTACCTTCGCACTGAGGGGTTGGCTCGCTCCAGGTTGGAGTGACCTCATCACCAGCGATACACTGAATGGAAGCTTTTCCAACAAGTGAGAAGCCTCTGTCACATTTGTAAGTTACCGATGAGCCAACAACAAAAACTTTCTTGCCCCAGTCATTGAACTGGCCGTGGGAGATGTTCGAGGGTTGGGCACAAACTGGAATTGAAGAGAGAAAAATACATTATTTATACAGTAGATAAAAATCTCTAAAAAGAAAAGGAGGTGACAGATTCCCAGCATTTCCTGATGCCATTACAGCAAAAAACAGTCTTTCCATAACACCTGAAAGAACACCCCACGTATGTCCAACAACCTGCTATCTTGGTGTTCATGGCTTGCTGTGCATGGCATCAGGACAGCATGCACAAAAATGATGAAAAGATGGTTAAGTGTTTATGTGGCCATTCGGCTGCTGTGACTGTCATTCACATGCTCCGTGAACAGCATTGGAACAGGGATGATGATGATCCAAAGAGATGCTGAACGCCTGCAGCTTCCATTGACTAGAAGGTCAGGCCTTGACTCAGTAAATTGGCCCTATTACACTTCCAATCCTCCAAATCCAGATCTGAACCTCCTCCAGCTGCTCAAAGCTCTCCCAGCTTCCCAATCTTCTTCCAAGCTACCAAACCAGCCGAGTCCCCCAATCACCTCAGCCCCACACCCGCAACTGAACCTTCCCGTAGATACACAGAGCCATCCTTATCCCCAGCTGCCCATCTCTTCCAAACTAGCGAAGGGAGAGGTTAGTTAGGGTGACAATAATTGGATGCCTAAAACTCTTTTCAGGTGTTGAGCATTTTGAGACCTGATCCCCTCCGCCCCTCAGACACAGAGCTGCAGTTTCCATTCGCACCACTATCCTCTCTTAAGAGGAGCATAGGGGAATAGCATCTTTAATCTGTACCAGGAGCTCCATACAACCCCCAGTAACAAAGGCTGCTGTGAGATGCACTTTATCTCAGGGTCCTAGCCTGTAGGGGACTGGGGCATACTCAGGCTGGCCTAGCAGTCACAGCTGGGCTGAGGATTGCCCACCAGGGACAGGAGACACCAGGCCAGAGCTGGAACAATGACAGTTCTCCACCATTTATACTGACCTGGTTCACAAACTGGTACGGCAGGATCCCATGTGCCATCATGTTTGCAGTGAATCTGAGCATTTCCGTTGATACTGCCTTTGATATCATACCCAAAATCACATTCAATTGTAACTCTGTCCCCAAACGCATAGGTCTCCTCTCCAGGTCTAGGCATCGGTGTCTGTGTTCCATTGTTAACATCTGGAGCTGGACAACGAACTTCTGAGAAACACCAACAACAGCAACAGCGTTAAATCACAGCAAAGACAATTGTGTGGCTGCAGATTCATTTTACCAGATGGAGCTGAAAGCTTTGCAAGCTATAGAAAATTGGCATTTCCTTGAC
>NW_020696079.1:0-3744 GCF_002925995.2 Terrapene triunguis | reverse complement strand
GGTGAGGTGCAGCAGGGTGGGGCTGGGGGTGTCATGGAGGGGCCAGGGGAGTGGGGTGGGGGCAACAGGAGGGTCCGGTGGAGTGGGGGGAGCATGGAGGGTCCGAGGGCGAGCGAGTGGGGGTCAGGGGGTATTGGGGGGAGTGAGGGGGTTCAGGGTAGCAGGATGGGGGAGTCAGGGGGTAACAAGGAGTCTGGTGGGGTGGGGTCAGGGGGGCATTGGGTACGAGGGGGAGTGAGGGGGGTCGGGGGACTGGTGAGGTTCTGGGGGGAGCGAGGGGGTCAGGGGTAGCAGTATGGGGTAGTTAGGGGGGCTGGAGGCAGCAGGGGGTATCGGTGGGGGGTAATATGGGGGTGGTGGGGGTAGCAGGGTGGGGGAGTCGGGGTAGTGGAGGGAGTAAGGGGGGAGTGAGGGATGGAGTCGGGGGTAGTAGGGGGAGCACGGGGTATGGGGGGGCTCACCTTGGCCAGCAGCTCCTGCAGGGTCCCGGCCATCAGCCCCGTGCGGCCCCCACGCCGGTGGTCGCAGACGCGGAAGGGGCGCTGGGGGGGAGCACGGGGGGCCCAGACCCGACGGGTCAGCTCCGAGCCGGCGCTGGACACCGACCTGGGGGGGGAGGGCGTGAGTGGGGGGCGCTTGGGGTGGGGCAGACCATTGTCATGGTTTGGGGGGGGGACAGGGAGGGGGGCAACGTGGGGGGGGAACGGGGGCAACATGGGGTTAGGGGGCCCATTGTCCTATTGGTGGGATATGGAGGGGCTGAGGGGGTCCAATGTCCAATTAGGGGGGTACCAGCCCTGGGGGACACAGGGTACCTCTTGGGGTGGTAGAAACCATTCTTCTTGAGGGGGGGCAGGAGGGGAGAGCCCACCCCCAGGGAAGGAGGAGAAACCATTCCCTTGCTGGGGGGGGCTTCTTCTGTGGAGGAGTGATCAGGAGGGGACACACCAAGTCACAGAAGGGGGGGCGTCAGGGTGGAATGGCCCATTCCTAGGGGTAGGAGGAATTGACACCCCATGTCGTGGGGCAGGGGCCCTCCATGGGGGTGGTGACATCCCCAGTCCTGCAACCCAGCCTGAGGCCCCCCCTTGGCCCCCCAGTTTGGGGGGTCTGAGCCCATTCACTGCAGCAGGGAGGCGGGGGCCAGGGCGCTGACGTAGTCCATGGTGTTAGCGGGGTTTGGAGGGGTCCTTGTCCTGGGGGTCAGGGCGTCTGTCCGGCGTTAGGCTCCCCCATCCCTTGGTCTGTCTGCTGCCAGCCAGCCTGTACTCTGGACTCCACAGCTCAGAGGCGGGGAGTGGGGAGGGTGACACACAGCCCGGGGGGTGGGGAGGCAAACTCCAAGGTCCCCCAGGGCAGGGCGGGGAGGGAGGTGGGTGCCAGAGCAGGAAGTGAGGCCACGGGTGCCAGTGATGTGTTAGACCCCACAGCTCCCCCTTGTGCTGTAGGGGGAGAAACTGAGGCACAGCTGGGGATGGAACATGAGAGTCCTGGCTCCCAGCCCCCCCCCTTTAACCACCAGCCCCCACTCCCCTCCCAGAGCTAGGGAGAGAACCCAGGCATCCTGGCTCCCAGCCCCACCCCCCTGCTCTCTGGAGTGGAAGCAGGCGGCTCTATCCCCCAGGGCCGGGACAGGCTGGGTGCGCCCCGCGTGCTGCCCCCCGCCATCCCCCCCGCATCCTTCATTGAGCCGCAGAAGGAACCAGATCAAACTGCAAAGACACTTTTATTGGTGGCCCCCCAGGCCGTCTCCGAGGGGCAGCTGTCGGCGTAGCCGGTACCGGTTAGTCTGCTCCCGAACCATCGTCGCATTGCCGGGCTCCTTCCTCAGTTACAAGGGGCCCCGGGGGTGTGACCAGCCCCCCCCCCCCGGAAAGGCGGGGGGGGGGATAACAACCCAATTTGCGCCCTTTGGTGGATGAAGAGACCCCAACAGTTCAGACCTCCCACCCAACCTCTAGACCCCACTCCCCGAGCTAGGAATAGAACCCAGGAGTCCTGGCCCCTCCCCCGCCCCGCTTTAGCCACTAGACTCCACTCTCCAAGTCGGGGATAGAACCCAGGAGTCCTGGCTCCCAGCCGCTGTAACCCCTAGGCCCCTTGCGGCCGGTGGGAGTGCAGAAGGAAGGTTGCTGGAGAGCGACCCCCAGTGGCAGGGGTCGGGGCTGGGGGGTGCTGTGGTCACAGGTCACAGGTGGCCGACAGCCCCTGGCCCTGGCGGAAGGTGGAGCAGGAGAACGTGACTTCTGTGTACGTTGGATCGATGTCCTGGAAGGGTGCAGAAAAGATGGATCTGTCATGGCAGCCAGGAGGCGCTGTGGGGTGGGGTGAGGCAGGGCTGGGGGGCTGGGCAGGGGGCACCATGGGTAGGGAGTGGGGCAGAGGGTGCTGTGGGGCAGGGAGCAGGGTAGAGCACTGGGCAGGGGGTGCTGTGGGACAGGGAGCAGGACAGGGTGGGAGGCTGAGCAGGGAGTGCTGTGTAGGGGGGGTGGGGACTGGCTAGGGGGCATCGTGGGGCAGGGAGAGAGGTAGGGGTTGGGGGCTGGGCAGGGGACGCCATGGGGCAGGGAGAGGGGCAGGGGTTGGGCCCTGGGCAGGGATTGCTGTGGGGTGGGGCCTGGGCAGGGGGTGCTGTGTGGTGGGGAGTGGTTTGGGTGTGGGGAGCTGGGCGGGGGGTGCTGTGGGGCAGGGTCTGGGCAGGGGGCACCATGTGGTGGGGAGCAGGTTGGGTGTGGGGCACTGAGCAGGGGTGTGCCATGGGGCAGGGGTCCTGTGGGACAGAGAGCAGGGCTGAGGAGAGGGGTGCTGGAGAGTGAGGGGCTGGGCAAGGGGTGCCATGGGACAGGGAGCGGGGAGTGGGGGGCTGGGGAGAGGGGTGCCGGGGGGACTCACCGGGAATTCAAACTCAGCCCCGGAGTCTGCATTGTCTTCCTTATTCTGGCCCTTAGGGGGCGCTGCCCCCCCGGCCGCTCGCCCAGGCCTGGGCCCCTCTGTGGGGAGCTTGGGGAGCAGCCCCCAGTCCTGGGATGATGCCTGGGGCCAGCCCCCCTCGGTCATCTGCTGGAGACCTAACCACGGGAGGGGTCAGAGTGAGCTCCCCCCTGCCCACCCTCATATCGGCCCCTTGGCCCCATCTCTGCCCCATGGCTTGGCCCCTTGGCACTGTCTCCCCCCTCCGTATCGGTCCCTTGGCCCAGCTGACTTGGCCCCCACCTTACCCTGGGGTCTCCCCATGGACGTGACACCATGTTCCCCCCTCCGGGTGCAGTTCTCACATTTCACCACTAGGTGGTAACATGGTAACCCACTGAAGCCAGGGTGCGGCAGTAAGAAATCCCTCTCTTAAAGGGGAGGCCAGCGGTGCTGGGACGGGCACTCAAGGCCCTGGCACCAGGCCCGGAGGTGGGAGGGCTGCCCTCAGTGGGGGCGGGGCAGTCGTTACTCACACATATTGATCCCAGAGATGTCAGTCGACCTGCGAAGGCGGAAGGGAGGGTCAGTGGTGGGGCGGGAGGGTGCTGGGGGCCCCTGTCCTTTATGGGGGTGGGGGACAGGTCAGCCCATACAACCCCTAATGCCCCACACTGCTGCAAAGGATTCTGGGTCGCCACTTTCTCTTTTATCCTCCTTTCCTAGCCTATCGTCCTCTTTGTCCTCCTCCGTCTCCTTCATTCTCTCTCTTTCCTCCCTCCCCCTTTTCCTCCTCTCCTCCTTTTTCTCTCTCTTTATTCCCTTTCCTCCATC
>NW_020696078.1:0-7904 GCF_002925995.2 Terrapene triunguis | reverse complement strand
CCTGTGGCTGCAGCGGCGGCTCTGGCCGCACCTGTGGGCGGACGCGCGGTTCCTGCTGCGGGCGCTGCTGTGCCGCCGCCGGGTGCTGCGGGGCGCGGGGTCCAGCCTGGCCCAGCGCTTCGCCGGCCTGGCGCGGGCGGCCCCGCAGCGGCTCTTCCTGCGCTTCGAGCGGCAGCGCTTCAGCTACGGGCAGGCGGAGCGGGCGAGCCGGCGGGTGGCCAACGCGCTGCGCGCCTGGCGCGGCCCCGGGGGGCCCCTGCGGCCCGGCCACACCGTGGGGCTGCTGGTGGGCAACGAGCCCGGCTTCGTGTGGGCCTGGCTGGGGCTGGCCCGGCTGGGGGCCGTGCCCGCCTTCCTGGGCACCGGCCTGCGCCGCGGGGCGCTGCTGCACTGCCTGCGGGGCTGCGGGGCGCGGGCGCTGCTGGTGGCGCGCGGTGAGTGCGGAGCCCGCGGGGGAGCGGGGAGACGGAGGGGCCGGGGCGCAATGGGGGCGCACGGGGGAGCGCAGGGGCCGGGGCACAATGGGGGCGCACGGGGGGGACGGGGGGGAGCGGGGGGGGGGGGGGGGGGCGCGGGGGGGGGGGGGGGGGGGGGGGGGGACCGGGCCGGGGGGGGGGGTGGATTGTGATTCTCTCTGGGGGTCCCAGAGGTCACTTGATAAACTAGCGTCACCCAAAGGATCCTGGGGAGGGGACCGGCATGGGAGCAGCTGGGACAGGAAACCCCACCCGGTCTGGGGCTTATGGGGAGCAAAGAGCTGCCCACCCCCAAACCTGCCACAGGACTCGGGGCCCGGGCAGCTGCCTCTGCACCCTGCGGCCCGGCTGGGGGACTGGACTGGCTCTTCCCCAGCGGCCCTGGGTGTCAGCCCCCCCACCCCGATCCCCCAACATGGGAGTAGTTAGGGCCAGGTTTTGGAGAGAGCCCAGCGCGCTGGGTGCCAGGCAGGGTCTGGGTGCTCGGCCCTTGGAAATCTCACCCCAAATGAGGGGCGAATGCTGGGTGCTCTGGGGTCCTCTCCGTGCCATGGCACTTCGCTCCTGCTGTGGACGGTTTTCGGGGGGGACCCACGAGCCCCGCACCGCTGGCTGTGCTAGGCCTGAGAGGCGGAGCAGGCAGGGTCTCCAGCCAGCGCTTTCAGTGGGGGCTTTGGGCTCCCAAGTGGAGTCAGCGCCGCTCCCTGTGCGGCCTCCCAAGCTGGGCCCCGAAATCACCAGGCCCCTGTGAAACCCTTGGCCGGAAAGCTCCTGCCTGCGGGCTGGCTGGGAACCAATCCCCTGCGGCAGCTCCTTGGCGTGGCTCTGAAAGCCCCAGCTCCTGCGGCCAGGTGCTCCTGGTGTCGCCCCCTGGGCCTGCGACACCCAGTCGGGCTGACAGGTCTCTCGTGTGTCCCTGGCTCCCCAAAGGCCCCGGATACAGAGGCAGCCTCCTCACTGGTCACCGCGGGCAGGAGTCTGGGGCCTGGTGTCCGCGCTGTGTCTATAGGGCCAGGGGCTATGTGCTGCCGTGTTTGCAAAGTCCCAGTGCCATGGGGGACGGGCACTGGCTCGGTCTGTGCAGCACCCAGCTCGACAGGGCCCGGCTCGGTCTGGGCAGCGCCCCGGGGCCAGGCCTGGCTCGGTGGCTCAGTCTGGGCAGCGCCTGGCCGGACAGGGCCCTGATCTCGGCCGAAGCCTTTAGCGCTGCCTTGCTATAAATCTAGGACTTTACAGGGGTTCTGCTCAGGCCTGGGCAGAGCCGAGCTCTTGTTAACGCCAGTTCTGCAAACTCTTTGCCAGGCTGGACTGGAAAAACTTCTTAAAATAAGTTTGAGGCAAGTTTTCCCGTGTGCCCCTCCCACCACGTGCCCCTCCCTTCCCTCACCAGCTGCAGTGCTGTGGCAATAGGAAGTTTTTCCTGGCAGATGGGACCCAGCCTTGTTGTTTGACTTCCTTAAAGCTGAGAGCCCTAAGTGGGTGGGTCTGGGGCCCGGCTCCTTGGACCCACGGCTGCCTGAGCCCAGCACAGAGCAGGTCCCAAGCGCTGGCCGGGCTGGGGCTGGGGCTGGCAGCCCCAGATTGGTTCGTTAGTGCTCCTGGTCCTGGGGTGCTGGGTGCTCTGTGTCTGCAGGGGGCATGGGCGGGGGAGGGGAGCTGGTTTCGAGGGGAATTCGGTGCCAGGCGAGGGGCGTTGGGATGAGCCAGCCGGGGCAGGGCAGAGTCGTGCGGTGTTTGCCGTGGGGCCAGGTCTCAGCGTAGGCAGAGTGGGGTATCCCTGGGGGCCGCCTGGCATTTGAGTCTGAAATCAGGGCACGTTCGAGCCGGGCCAGGAGCAATTGTGTCGCCCCTCTGCAGAGCCGAGACACCCCCCCCCCCGCCCCGAGCTCGGTTCACACGGACAACTTGAATAACTGTAATTAACGCAGCAACCCTCTGGCATTGCCTACTGAGCTGGAAGTCATCGCAGTAATTGCAGCCGCTCCAGGCCTTTAATGATGATTTAATTGGGGACAATTCGGCATCCTCAGCGGGGTGGGGGTGGGGAAGGTGGCTGGACGGGACCGCCGGGGACACATCCTGCCACGGTTCAGATGGGTGCGGACTCTGCACCGGGGGGCTCACGCGGCTCCGCTGCTAGGGGCAGCCTGGATCCCGACCCCACTCCCCTCGGGGCCAGGAACCGCCGGATCGAGCCCTGAGCCCCAGGCCAAATCCTCAGCCAGTGCAAATCAGCGACACGCCCTTCGGTCTGCAGTGTGCCAGCCGGGGCGCAGGGTTTAGAGGGGAGAAGCCTTTGTCCCACTGAGCTAACGCTGCTCTGGCCTGGCCTGGCGCGCTGGCCCCTGCCCTGCGGTGTCCTCTCCCTGGCCCCCTTGCCTGCCCAGCCCCTCGTCCCTGGCATACGGCGCCCGCCCATTGCTGCTCCGAGCGCAACCTCTCTCGTTGCCCTTGGGAGACGGCCCATCACTCCCCCTGTCTGGGTCCGGCTCCACCCGTCCGTCCATCACTGCTTCATGGTGCCATTTTCCGGCCCTCCCCCATGGCTCGTTACTCTCCTTTCCCCTTAACGACAGGGCACCACAGAGAGCAGGGGTCTCGCCCCAGCCACGGGGCAGGGCCCTGGCCTGTGAATCGGGTGTTGTCTGCTGCCCTGCGCGGGGTCTGCTCCAGTTATTGGGTGGGGTGAAGGAGGCCCCATCTGGGGCGGCGCCAGCTGGCCATGAGTTTGGCACGGGGCTGTGGCCATCTGGCAGCAGCCCCCTGGGGCCCCCCGCGCTGGGTGCTGCACCCCAGGGCGAACAGACAGCCCTGCCCCAGAGCTCACGCCCTCCCCCTCCCCACAGATCTGTATGAAGCGGTGGAGCCCTTGCTGCCCACCCTGCAGGAGCAGGGCATCGTGGTGTGGATGTTGGGCCCGGGCCCCTGCCCGCCGGGGGTCACCAGCTTGCAGGAGCTGATGGAGGAGGCATCCGAAGAGCCGGTGCCCTCAGACTTATCCACGCCCAGGGACATGATGGACACCTGCCTCTACATCTTCACCTCGGGCACCACAGGTGGGGCCCTACTGCTGCCCCCAGGCACAGGGCTCCCCACAGGGCAGGGGCTGCGGGTCTGGAGTGAGGGGCATCCGCAGAGCTGGCCGGGGGCGTTTGGAAAGGGCCTGCCCGGCTCTCTCCGGCGCCTGCTGCCGCCACCCCTTCCCAAGCCCCGAGGTCGCGGAAGCAGGGCCCGGTTCAGGGTCCTGGGGGCTGTCTGTGCCCGCTCCGTGCCCCGATGCAGGGCTCCCTGCTCTGGCTTCTCCATGCGTCCGGTGGCTGCGGGGCCTGGATGAACAATGGGGGGCGGCAGGAGGGGGGGACTCTGCAGCTGTGGGGGGATGGGGAGGTTTAAACGCGACCACTCAGTGGCATCGCTGCTCAGGCCGGCTGCTGAGCAGGGCCCGAGGGGAGTGACAGCGGTGGGGCATCCCTCGGGGCAGGAAGCCAGGGCGTGGGGTGTGCCCAGCTCGGGGGGACTCACTGACCCCACTCCCCCGTGGGTTGGGCACCGGGGAGCCAGGACGCTGGGCACGGCGTGATCCCCATCTCCCCCGTTGCAGGGCTGCCCAAGGCTGCCCGCATCAGCCACCTCAAGTCCATCATGTGCCTGGGCTTCTACCGCCTGGTGGGGGCCTCCAGCAAGGACGTGATCTACGTGGCGCTGCCCCTGTACCACATGTCGGGCTCCCTGCTGGGCATCGTCGGCTGCATCGGGATCGGTGAGCTGGGCGGGGGGGGGGTCTGGGCTGCCCCCTGCCGGGGGGGGGGGGGGCTTGGCAACAAGGGAGAAATAATCCCGCCTGTCCATGCCCGGTGGTGGGGTGTGATGAGCTGTTCCCACGCCGGGGAGAGGGGCCGGAGCTGCTGTGGGAGCTCCCTGAGCAGAGACGTGAACGGTGTCAGGAACTGTTGGGAAAGGGACAGATGATAAGTCAGAAAATATCACAAGGCCACTACAGAAATCCTGGGACACCCACACCGGGAACACGGCCTGCGGGTCAGGTCGGCCCATCTCAAAAAAGATACCTTAGAGTTGGAAAAGGTTCAGAGCAAGACGACACCGCGCTCGGGGCTGGACCAGCTCCTGTCTGAGCAGAGGTGACACACTGGGACTGCTCAGTTTGGAAAAGGGCCGACGAAGCGGGGGTATGACAGAGGTCTATATAGACATGGCTGGGCTGGAGAAAGTGAGTAGGGAAGTGTTATTTACCCCTTCACGTAACACAAAAACCAGGGGTCACCCAAAGACATTAACAGGCAACGGGTTTAACACACACACACAGAAATACTTCTTCACACAACGCACAGTCAACCTGTGGAACTCACTGCCGGGGGATGCTATAAAGGCCAAAAGTACAACTGGGTTCAAAAAAGAACGAGACGCTCATGGAGGACACGTCCACCAATGGCTGTTTGCCAGGATGATCAGGGATGCGATCACCTGCTCCGGGTGTCCCTAAACCTCCAACTGCCAGAGGCTGGGACTGGATGACAGACGATGAGTCACTGTCCCAGAGTCCCAGGGCGATGCTCTGGAACTGCTCCCCACAAAGCCAGGCAGGACTCTGGGGAGCCTCCTCCCCCTTGGAGCAGACTGTCTTCAGGGCAAGAAGCTCACACGGCTTCACCTCCTGGGTCTCTCCTTAGAGCATTTAGCATATGCCCCTCCGTGTGCCCCCACAGCGAGTCCGCCCAGGCGGGGTGCTGGGGAAGCCAGAGGGTCCTGCACCCCCACTTCGCAGTCAGACGTGACTCTCGGCCAGCCAGTAAAACAGAGGTTTATTAGACGACAGGAACACGTCTAAAACAGAGCTTGTAGGTACCGAGAACGGGACCCCTCCGCCCGGTCCATTCTGGGGCCCAGTGAGGCAGACTCCTATCTCCCCTCTCCTCCAGTCCCCAGCCAGCTCCAAACTGAAACCCCCTCCAGCCCCTCCTTCTCTGGGCTTTGTCTCTTTCCTGGGCCAGGTCGTCACCTGATCTCTTTGTTCACCTTTCCTTGCAGGGGGGAAGGGGCCCTGGCCATTTGTTACCAGGGAGACAGAGTGTCAGTGATTTATGCGCACTGGCCTTTCCCCACCACCTAGAGACTTAAGAAATGCATAGGGGAAACTGAGGCACCCACACAGTATTCAGAGGAAACATTAAGAACCGTCCCACTTCGTCACAGTCACTCAAAACGTGGCCTGTCTCTTGGTCCCTCTGAAGCTCCTGGCACCGGCCACTGGCGGAAGACAGAGCTCTGGGCACCTGACCATTGGTCTGACCGCTCAGATGTTCTTAAGCTTTTGAGGCCCATATTCCAGCAGGAACGGGGGCCGCATCTGGGCCAGGGGGACGGTGCTGCAGCCGTTAGAAACAAGGCCACTGAGCTCAGCGTATCCATCCCCGGCTGCCTTGGGATCCGCCAGGCGCCAGCCCCCGCAGGTCACCATAGAGGCATCAGTGACGCTTTGCCTGTCCCAGGGCGCTGAGCTCCTCGCCAGGGAGGTGGGGTACAGGCATCGAGAGAGGCTGGGACTCCGTGCCAGAGCTGGAGATAGAACCCAGGAGTCCTGGCTCCCAGCCCCTCCCCCTGCCCTACCCCACTAGAGCCCACTCCCCTCCCAGAGCTGGACACAGAACCCAGGAGTCCTGGCTGCCTTGGCCAGCTGTCGCTGTGGCCTGAGTGGGGTGGGTTGGCCCGCCCGGCCCGTGGTTATGCAGGGCCTCGGGGCAGCTCTCTGAGGGCGCTCTCCCCGCCAGGTGCCACGTGTGTGCTGAAGAGGAAGTTCTCAGCCAGCCAGTTCTGGGGCGACTGCCAGCACTATGGGGTGACCGTGTTCCAGTACATCGGGGAGCTGTGCCGCTACCTTGTCAACCAGCCCAAGGTCAGCGTCGGGAGCTGGGGGGCCACACGGTGTCAGGGACCCCCTGCTGGGATTTGTACCCAGTTCCCTCTGGGTTGCCCCTTCTTAACAGTGCTGACCCCTGAGCACGGCCCCGTGCGCCCCAGCCCTGGGGTGGAACGGGGCAGCTGGTCTGCACAGGGCCAGCAGGATGTCCAGAGCTGCGGGCACCATATGAGCACAAACCCTCCTCCCCACTGGGACCCACCTGGGGAAACTGAGGCATGGCAGTGACAGGGCAAGGAACAGACCCTTGCGCAGGCAGCAGGGCGGGAGCCAGGGTCTGGGTTCTCTCCCCAGCTTTGGGAGGGGAGTGGGGGCTGGTGGGTTAGACGGGGGGGCTGGGAGCCAGGACTCCTGGGTTCTGTCCAGGCTCTGGGAGGGGAGTGGGGTCTAGTGGTCAGAGCAGGGGCCCTGGAAGCGGGGTTACTGAACAGGTTATGATCCTGCATTAACCTCGGGTCTGGGGCGGGACTATCCCCGCACTGAACCAGAGCCCTCCACCCCAGAGAGAAGGGGAGCGGGATCACAGCCTGCACCTGGCCGTGGGCAGTGGGCTGCGGCCCGACGTCTGGCGGGAATTCCTGCAGCGCTTCGGCAACGTCCGCATCGTGGAGACCTACGGCATGACCGAGGGCAACATCACCTTCTTCAACTACACCAGCACCCTGGGGGCAGTCGGCCGCGGCAGCTTCCTCTACAAGGTGAGCGGGGCCGGGTCATCGCCGGGCGGGGGGCTGTGGGTCGGGAGTGAGGAGCACCGGCCGGGCGGGGGGCTGTGGGTCGGGGTTGAGGGGCACCAGGGGAGCTGGTGGGCTGCGGGTCGGGGTTGAGGAGCGCCGTCCGGGCGGGGAGGCAGTGCGTGGGGGGTCTCTGACTCTCTGCGCCTCTTTCAGCTCTTCTGCCCCTTTGAGCTGGTGCGCTACGACGTGCTGCAGGGGGCGCCGGTGCGGGACGCGGCCGGGTGGTGCCAGCGGGTCGGCCCAGGTGAGCGGCAGGGGCTGGCCGGGGGGGAGGGGGGGAAGTGGCCGGCTGAGGCCCCTGCTCACCGCTGCCCCCCACAGGCGAGACGGGGCTGCTGATCGCGCCGGTGACCCCCCAGAACCCCTTCCTGGGCTACGCGGGCGGCCGGGAGCTCTCGGAGCACAAGCTGCTGCGCGGGGTCTTCGCCGAGGGAGACGCCTACTTCAACACGGGCGACCTCATGGCCCAGGACGCCGCCCAGTTTGTGTATTTCCGGGACCGTACCGGGGACACCTACAGGTACCAGAGCCACAGGGACACCCCCGTCCCCCCCCGGCATCCAGAGACACACACCTGGGCAGCCCCAGAGACACCCCCTGGGCAGTCAGCCCCCCCATCATCCAGAGACCCCCAGGGCAACCAGCCCCCCCCACCATCCAGACACCGCCCCCAGGGCAGCCACACACCCCCCCCGTCCAGAGCCCCCTCCCGGGAACCCAACATCCCAAAGGGCAGGACCCAGAGCCGCTGGTGTT